>NC_135692.1:16266189-16481189 GCF_964276395.1 Gasterosteus aculeatus | reverse complement strand
CAAGGCTTTTCTTTGCACACGTTACATTTGTCAGATTGTGACATTCTGAGCGGCGCTTACCTGATTTGCAGCCATCGGAGAATTGTTTTTGATCCACTCTTCCACAATTTTGACGACAGCGCGGAGGATTTTGGGGTCAGGTGACTTCTCAATCAGCGAGGTGAGGATGACCTGGATGAAGTTCTTCCTCATTTCCATGCTCATGACGGACAGACGAGTCTTCACCAGGTCGAGACTCAGCATTACCAGCTCACTGGTCACTACCAAGAAACAAGAAAGCCGTTCAATACGAGATCAATAACGATGGAAAGAGTTTATTGTGTTTCGATGCCAGCTCGGCAAGTAAACAGCTGAATGAAATCATTTTAAAACGCAACAGTGCAGCTGGTCGTGAGTTACTTGTGTATACACACAGCTTCAGAACAACTACTTCACAATGAGCAGCCAGTCGAGAACAATCGAAGGGACAGCGGCCTCGTCACTCAGCCTTTGGTCTCCGTGACTAGCTGCCCCCAGTAGAGGGTGAATTAGTCATTAGGGGGCAATTTAAAGCCCTGATAGAATCTTACAGCCATTGCCTCCCTTCTGAGAAGCAGCAACAGGAATAACGTAGTGCCCGACTACGATAAATCTGGTGATGCCGAGGTCAGAGAATTACAGGGAGCCTCAAAGTATTCGGTGTAGTCGCCCTCTTCACCCCCGTGCTGCCTGCCGCGTGGGGGTGTCCCCTTTCAGATCCGTGTGAAAAATCGGTCTCACGTGGAGCATCACTCTCTGTGAAACTCTCATCGCAGCTATTGAGAACACAAACGGGGGGGTCGTGGATATTTCACCTTTGACAGAGCCTTTGTTAAGGAGCCCAGGCGTCGCTGAGATACCGGTGATATCTGAGCTCTAATTACAGCAAGTCTGAGGAAGGTCAACATACGAGCATCTCCAACGTGTACACGTCAGATCGGTATGATAATTAAATGTTAAATGGAAATCCGTGGCGCTCCGACGGTGACTCGAACCACCACAGACATGCGTGTGATAGTTATTGATGTTGTATGTTAATTTTCCCGGCAGATTCATTTCCACGTACCCGTGCTGGTTTCGGTGACCCCCGGGTTGGCCTGCTGGGGGCTCAGGTGTTCACGCACCATCTTCTGCAGCGAGCGCATGAACACGGAGATGAGGCGGTCGATGTAGCTGGCGTTAAAACTGCAGGCCGACTTCAGGATCATCAGTGTTCCTGCGAGACAAAAACAAGGGGGAAAAGAGAATGAGCGACGGAACAATATGAAAAGAAGCTCAACCTCTGTGGGGGCAAAGCGACTGACGGGGTGTGTGAGCAACAGAGTGCAGGTAATGGAGCACAAGGGTGACGGAAGCGCTGGTGAAGAAGAAGAAAAGGGGGAGCGGGCTCACCGAACAGCTGTGTGGGGTTTGTGTTGCTCGTGGCTTTCTCATAGTTGGTGAGTCCCTCATAGATGACCTTCCCCACAGCGGCATACAGACACTCCAGTTCCTCATACTTTGACGCCACTGTCGATGTGCCTGGAGAGGAAGAGAAGGGTTTACTTCACACAAGGAGGAGCCCGGGTATCTAAACCAATGCCTTTCTTTTAGCACATGGCAGAATCCTAAGAAGTTAACAATTCCTCAGACTTGCAGTGCAAATTTGGGCACAAAGCACCAGCGACTTACTGGGCTCAGTGGGGAAGATGCTCATGAGGCGAGAGAGGAGGGAGTGGACGGCTCGCAGGACTTTGGTGTTGCCGCATGTCATGCATGCAGCGATGCCCCGCTGGAGGGGCTTGAAATGGGCCAAGACGGCCGGCGGCTGCAGCACCGTCAGCAGGAAGCAGAGGATCTCCAGCCCGGTGCAGATGTTGGAGATGTTAGCCTGGGCAGTCTGCTCCTGAGAGGAGAGGAGAGGACAACGAGTGTGTGGATAAGGAGGAAAGTCAACGGGGGAGGGCAGACCATATGAGGGCAGTTAATACCAGTGGATTAATTGATCTCACCGGTGTGAAATCATAATGGGCATTGACCATATATATTTAACTTGTTATGTGTGTGTCTCCCATCATCATCTCTCTTAATGCATCTGACCTCCATTGAGAGAATATTAAGGCTCGTCCCCGTAGACCCAAGCCTACAACTCTCAAACAAAGCAAGACAAATGATCGTGCAAATTCATCCAGGTTTTTATCACACAGATGGACAACTCAAGAGATCAATATTCTGCACACTGAGGTATTTCTCCCACCAGTGTGATTGCTGCTAAACCGAAGATCAATGGCCGACACCGGCCGGCCCTAATTTTGACTAAATTGCAATCAAGGTTTGGAGCGAGTACGAGGCCAAGAGGATAATCTAGTACAAATCCACAGTCCTAATCTTGGCTAATGAACAAGGTGACTCTTGTGACAAAGCTCCTGGTGGATATTAGGCTAGTATTGATTCGGCACTATTAAGAGAATGGGGCCACGTCTCTGGGGCTCATGCAGATTTGTGCACGCTTTGCGGGCATCCAATTGCGTGCATGTTTTTTGCGCGTCTGTCCCCTGCCTCCCCTCGTTTGCCCCTCCGACGCCCCTCCTGACTCCTAATCGCTGCCACGCCAGTACAATGGGACAATAAAAGGTAATCCGATTTTGAGCTTTGTTCATTAGTCGGCTCTGCAGGTAGAGCATGATCCCGAGGGGAAGGGGCCCCGTGTTGTGTGCATCTGCATAAGACCCAGAGAAAGCCTCGTCTGTCAGACCACCCCCCTGGGATCTGGAGGGGATGATTGGTGCTGGTGTGCGTGTGTGTGTGTGTGTCTGTGTGTGTGTGTAGACAGAGAGAAAGGCGCGACCGATGCAGTGATCCCCAGAAGGAAGCGGGGGAAGTACGTGACGATAACCTTGCCTGAACAGTGGCGCTGAATCCGACCAAAGAGACGAGTAGAGAAGGAGAAGGAGCAAAAGATAAAAATAGAGAGCAAGGAGAGCGGCTGCGATAAGAGGCCGAGGAGAAAAGAAACGCAGAGATGAGAGGAAGAAGTGGGGGCACGAGGGAGAGGCGAGGAGAGGGGGCACACAGAAGGCAGGGATGAGGGGTTTAGGATGCAGGCGGGTGGGGGGGGTGAACGAGAAGGCAAAGTGCAAACCGGATAGACTCCCGTTATCTCACCACTGTCATTATTTTGTCATTATGGTGGTTGGCGCCTCTCTTCATGTGTTGCTGATAACAGACAAAAGGACTCGGAGGCGTTGGAGCAAACACTAAGACGCAGCTTAAACGGGGACGGAGGAACCTCCGTCCCTGGCAAAGCCAACAGCAGAGACGCAGTAGTTCTCCTTTTCCATTGTCGCTTTCAGCTGAACCAACAAGCCGGAATATTTACATTTCCTTGAATTGCAACTCGCAACTTCAAAATAATCTGCAAAATGCTCACGTGAACAAATATGTGTTTTTTCTTTTTTGATGTCCAACCATCACCAAATAGAAAAGAAAAGCAGACACTTGTAGGTCAACGGACAATGTGATCTCCGCAGTGGAGACGCAGCAGCAAGGACAGCTTAGGACCAGTTAAGTCACCAACACAAGCGTGAACGTGGCTGTGTGTGAAACATGTAGGCGCCCCCCACCCTCAGAAGGCGTAGTAGGCCGTCTTACCACCGTCATGAGCAGCTTGTCGAACCACTGCAGCTTGAGCTCAGCGCGGGGCCACATGTCGGGCCTGAGGGCCGACTTCATGAGGCTGACACAGCGGCGGGACAGCAGCTCCCCCGGAGAGCCGGCCACATTGGTGCTGTCGTTCACCTAGGACAGGAGGAGGGAGGGGGGGGGGGTACCATCATCATCACGTGACAACGCGTCTTCATTTTACATACTACAGTTCATAGCTCATTCATGCAGCAATGTTTCTTCATAGCGTTTTATTATATAACAGAGATGGTCGGATGAACAGTGAGCGTAGTCGTTACCTGGCATGCGATCCTGATGAGGAAGTTGACCACGGTGTCCGTGTGTTGTTTCTCGACGGGCTTGGTGAGCATGGTCTCCGTACCCGGCATGGACTGGCTGCGGCCAAACACCTGCGCACATTGTAAATTACATTATTACATCACAGGTCATTTAGCTGACGCTTTTATCCAAAGCGACTTACATTACACTTTAAACCCGTGGCTTTTTACATTTTGCCCGAGGAGCAATTAGGTGTCTTGCTCAGGGACACTTCGACTTGAGACATGGGGCGGCCGGGACTCGACCCACCAACCCTGCGGTGCCCAGCGCACCCGCTCTACCCCCTGCGCCCCGACGACGGTGTTTTGCTTAAATGCAGAAAAAAATAACTGCTGCTAACCAGGGAAAAGTGTAAACTTTTAAAAGGGAAACAGACAGATATAATAACGTTCTGACAGCATTATAATGCGGCAAGGAGCTTTTAAAGAAATATGAAACGCAGCAGGGATCATCACTTCCAGCAACACGTGGAACAATTAGGCAGAATCTTCTCTGGCTGACCTAAAAACACCCGTTTGCACTTTCACTGAGCGCGTTTGTAACCGGTACAATATTTTTGTTACATAGAATGAATCTATGGGAAACCAAAGCTCGCGCAGCAGATAAAGTGAGCGGCCACGAGGAGAAATGCTGCCGAGCTCACCGCGGAGGCCGCTCCAGCAGCCGTGCGGAACCTCTTGACATCCTGCCCGGCGGCAGCGGTGGTGGCGGCGCTGGTGGCGGCGGCGGCGGCAGGGGCGGCGGCATCCACAGACAGTCCTCTTTTTACAGCACCGCCACTGGTCCCTTCACCGCCGGCAACCACTTCGGCCTCGGACTCCGGCTGCCGAGCCCAAACAGAGACCATCAGTGAACATGTTTACGGAGGGAAATGAGCACGTCATGCATGCAGACAACATTTCAAATGTCACACGAAAACTCTCTGCACCCGACGTTGAGGAGTAACGTTGATGAGACCAGTGTGACGCACAGGCTTCTCGTCTTCTCCTGATCTCTGATGTGCTTGTACATTTATGGCAATCCATGAACACACACCTGCTGGTCTTTGATCCTCTGTAACTCCCATTTGATGACCACCTCGGCCAGGTCCACCGCCAGCTTCCTTTGCTCTATGGTCACACTGGGGGTGAAGCCCAGGCGCTGCATTGCACTGATCATGTGCTGCACCAGGTGGTGGCGCACCGGGTAGTACACCTGGAGGACGGGTGTCGGAATGAGTTAGACTGTAGCACAAGCTAGCAATTCAACAAACGTAATATCTATTTTGTGAAACGGTCTGAATTTTATTTTCCCAAAGCACCATCTGCAGTTAGTTGACAGACAGCAAGGATCAACAGATGACAGCGGCACTCTAAATCAAATGCCAACGCAGCTTGGGCCATTGTTTTTTGAGCCTCCACTCTGCAAAAAGTATTGAAGAGGAGGGAAAGAATGATACGTTTTGCAAAATGCGCAAGTGAAAAAAAAAAAAAAGGCGATCAACAAAAAACATCTTCAAAAAAAGAAAACAAGGAAAGGCTCGTCCTTCCAACTTGCCTGAGTGAGAAGCCAAACACACACGGACTGAAAAGATGCTGAACACATTTCAGCACGTAAGCTGTGTGTGTTTCTTTTAGTTCGTAGTAAATGGACTTCCTTGTCGGTATCTTCCCCTGTAAACGAGACCGGCTGCGATTGCCTTAACAGACACCAAAAAGTAATTAATTTCCCCAAACCAAACTTAACATTTCTCAAGAAGACGGTTTGTTTATTTCCCTAAAGGGATAATCTGGTTAATTCCGCCTCGCGTTTGCTTTGTCTTCCCGCCCATCATGAACGGTGAAGAAAATAAAAAGTGAATCAGATTCATTGCTCGCTTGCTTTGCTGTGGATTTTGGAGCGATAACGCATGCAAAGTTTAAGAGGGTCGTCAATCACTTCGAGTCAGAAGAGGCGAACTCTGGAGTCGTATTCCCACTTAGTCTCAAGGACGTGATGACACACACACACACACACTCATCCACGAGAAGTCGCACCCTCCAGCGTCACACTCCAGAGTCACTTACTCCTGCCGCAAAAACTGCAGTGGGACTGAGAGGCGCACGCAGACAAAGAGCGAGAGATTAGATGTGTATCTGAGGGCTGTCGCCAGTGTCAAAGAATATTAAAGCTTCTCACTTTGCGGGTAATTATAGTCGATAGAGCGGAGCTTCACAGCCCCTTGATGACAGAGTGGCTAAGCCCTGTCCATCACGTGTGCACACTGACAAACACACACACACACACACACACACACACACACGCGCTCTCGATTTGGTTATATCAGACACGTGCACACGCTCCACGTGCACGGACTCTCTCATCTGTCTGTCATTATCTCCTCCCCAGCGTAATTATGCTGATGTGATTACATTAGATCAGTCATCAGGCCCAGTGAGAGCGGCCTGTCAGGGAAACAAGAGCGCGGCGCCGAGGAAAAGCTCGTCTGCTAAAAGACAGGCCGCTCTCTGACCGGCGAGGCGGCGAAGGAGCGTGAGGGCAGGAAGCGTCTTTAGAGGTTTAGTGAGACGGGCCAACATGAAGCCCGTAACTGCTGTGCACGTTCTCACACTTCGGTCACCCACCGGAAAGGGTGCATCTGCATCGATGCGATTAAAAACAGGCAGCGGGCGGTTACCGCTAGCTGCGGCGCCCGGTGATGAGTGATCACAGACCCCAACCGACTACGCCCAATATGAAGCTTAAATTCAGTGAACCGAATGGTAAAGTGGAAACTGTTAAATGGGCCACACAAAATAATCCCAACTTTTGGTGATGACGATCCAATCCCATCAGGACTGGTTGAGAGGGCAATCATTTATTTCAGTGGCACTCAGAAAATCAGCAAAAATAGCTTTTTCAACAGCTCCTACCCCCCCCCCTTTCACCATGCGGTGCACTGCAGCTGCCGAAGCCACATGAGGGTGGAGCAGGCAGCAGCAACAAATGCCGAAGATTCAGAGTGGCAGCTCGGACCCTAAATGAGTATAAATAAGTGTTCGACTCTGGTCGCCTTCAGACCACAGAGCGCATTTCACCCCGAACTGCATCCGAGTATTATAAATGACTCGAAACCAGTCAAGTTGTGATTGTTCCATCTGCCCCACCCTGCCGAATGCATGCATCCATCAGTTATGGGCTGGAGGAAAACAGGTGGTGCACTATTGACAACGTGCGTGCTCACCCGAAAGTGCTGCACAATGAGATGCAGGATGTGGACCAGCTGCGGCACCGTGTGTCCCTCCTCCACGATGATTTTGCGAGTCCAGTGGGTCAACATCTGGTGGCCGTCCTCCATGCGGGCCGGCACTGCGGGGGTCAGGATGGCCATGGCCTGCCGTACAATGGCCCGGGCCTCCATCGTGTGGGCCTTCAGCAGGCTGTGGAAGACCTGCACAACAGGAAAGGTTGTTCCTATACGTTCATATTATAAAGTGGGTGGAACATGAGACAAATGCGAAAACGAACCCAACTCACTAGAAGTTTCTGATTTTCCTTTTTTGTAAACATCAGAGGATTTCAATTGAAACATGATGTTTTTTTGGTATTTTACAAGCTCACTCTGGGATTTTACGCCCGCTACACACGGTTACCATCTTTACTCTCTTGAAGCTCTGTGTCAAGCTGGACCCCCGCTCCACTGGGCCTTCTCACCTGCAGCACAATCTTCTTGTGGATGGCAAACTTTGCAATGATGTGGGCCAGAAGTAAGTGTCCACTGTATTTGCAGGCAGGGTCCACGCAGGCTTTGGGCAGGAGGCACGGCCAGGCGAAGGTCATGAGGCGCCGCAGTTTGCTGTTGCGGGACTTGTTGTTGTCGTGGATGTGGTGGGGCGCGTGCTCCACCAGGAGGGTGGAGAACTGCAGCAGGCAGATCCGCAGAGAGTCCAGCAGGTCGGCCTGCTTCTCCGGGTCCAGGACCTGAGCGGGTTGGGGGAGATTGCTGAGTGAGGGGTTACCACGGTACACTAAGCAACTAATCAATAAGTAATTTTCTGTATTATATGAAAGCCCATGTTTCTCACCAGGAGCCAACAGAGGTCAATACAAGTATTACCTGATGCACTTTATTTACATAAACAAGAAACGGATATACATTGTATTTAATAAATTGTTTGCTTGAATTGACGATACCGCTGTAAATATTCCCTTTGCAAAATTACATTTAAAAGAAGTCAAATAGGCGTTTTCAAATATCAAAAATCTCTTGGAAGTCGAACTGATTTCCCTGTAGAGGGGGAGCGCGCAGAGAACACCTGCTGGGGGTGGGGGGGGGATTAGTAGGATTAGTTTTAACTAGACCGATGAAGAGTCATTAGCGGCCATTAGGACTGCTGTTAGTCAGTGATGAGATCTGCCACAGCACAGACACGGTGACCTTTAATATGAGCACATCGTGGCATTTACACCAGGAATCATAGTCGGCCCCATGAATGAATGTGACGGGAAGAGGGAGGAACACAAAGACGGATGGAGGAGACGAATAAAAGGGAGAGGAGAAAGAGGGAATGACGGCGTGAATGTGTGCAGAATGTGTGCAGGAGAGGACGAACCCGACTGAGTAGCAAACAATGGATGACGGCCGAGACGCGCTGGACTGATAAGACATTATGAGAGGAAATGCAGCAGGTAATGAAATCAGGGAGACTGACGGAGGAAACAAAGGAGAAGAAGAACCGCTGCGAGCGTGTGCGCGTGTACCTTTGTGATGAACACACTGGTAATGCTTTCAGGATTGTCCCCTTCGGGGTTGGGGGGTCCGAGCAGCTGCTCACCTTCCCCCTTCTCGAAGCTGTGCAGGAACGCTAGATTGAGGATGTGCTGCAACACCTAAGAGACGGAAAAGGGAAAAAACACACGCTGATTTGAATTTAATGAGAGAGATGATCGCCATTAAGACCATACATCATCAATGATAGCACACCTTCCAAAAAAGGAGAAAATCATTGTGTTCTTTCAAAATCTGCAAAACAGAATAAAATAAAAACATAAAAATAAAAAGTTTGAAACTACTGGAGAACAAAACCACTCCTAACTCGTTCTCTTAATGGAGAAAAAAAACAAATACAATCTTAATGACTGATGAAAATACGATTTACAAACACGAAACCTGCAGGGAGTGTGTTGTAATGTAATGAGTGTACGTAGGGATCCGCGGATGAAGACGAAGGCTCGATCAGCTGGTGAACAGCAGAATAACCCAACCACAACGAAGATAACGACTGCGTTTATTAAAAGAAGCTGGTATCTGTGAATGAACCCCCCCCCCCTGTCCAATCCCTCCTGGGGAGGGACAGGGCACCGCTCAGTGGAGAGGGAGCTGTGGCAGCATATGTTCCAGCTTAGAACATAATTCACGCATGCTGTACACAGTCAGATTTGTTTATGATTACACTGTTACTTCCTACTAAATAATGTTAGAAAAATGTCATTAAAAGAAACGGAACGTGACGCAAACACGCGGAGCTTCATGAATTTCGCACACTTTGTTTGTCTGCTTGAACACTTTTGTTTGGGTTTAACAAAAGAAACAAAGCGCGAGCAGCACGAGATCGGTCTGAGGCGTCGTGGACGATGCGCTGCTGCCGTCCCGCTCCTTTCTCTGTGCGAAACACCGCGAGAGCCCCCCGCGGTGCGCGGACCCGAGCCCCCGTCTACCTCCCAGGCGCACTGACAACGTGCATGCGCGCCACACACACACACACACACACACACGCACACACACGCACACACACACACACTTCCTTGTGATATTAAGCTTCTGGGAAAATGCTAACGGCAATTATTTAAATGTCACCCTGCCGCACCAAAGCAGTCGCACACATGAACACTTAAACACAGGCGATCTTCTCTGCGTGTCGCTCCGTCCCGCATGCAGCTAACAGCTGCTGCGCATGTGAGGAGGACAATTAAGGTGCCGGAGAACAATATGAGCAGAAACACGACGGGGGGGGTTGAGGTATCCGAGGGGCTAATCTTTTTGTTCGGCTGGGTATTAAAATGCAGGCCTGGAAAGACACAACGAGGTGTCTTCTCCTGCCTCCATTTCATCTTTTCCCCACAAGTCCATTTGACGCTGAGGCAGTGCATAGTGCCCATGGGCAAAAAAACAAACAATAAAAGGGCGGGTTGGTGTGACCAGCATCATCAACACAAGTGTATGTCCTTGGAATGGGGAGTGTGGGTTTATTGCACTTGCCAATTGTGCGTTTCTTGTCACACGGTCATCTGGCTACGTGCGACAGCGGGGCGGCCGGGTCGGGCCTTTCCCACTGACCCGTTTGCACTCAACTGCAGCACTGACGGCTTCTGCGGCCAGATTGTGTGCCCTAAATGTGTCTGCGCGTGTGTGTGTGTGTGTGTGTGTGTGCACTGGGGGAGACTGATGTTAATTGGGGGAGACTGATGTTAATTAAAAATCAGTCCAAATGACTGTAATGGCTTCAGCAGCAGGACAGGTAGAGAGGACGAAAGCGTTCATCTGTGAGCCTCTGAGGGTCTCGGGCCAGACAATAACCTTCTGGTTGGAAACGCGCGACCAGAAAGGTCACACGGATCAGGTCCCACGCTGGGGAAGCAAAGGAGGGAAGCTGAGGAGATGCTTAAAGAATTTAGAAACATCATGTATGATGTCCAGAAACGTGGCTACAAATCAGTCGTTTATTTTAATAAATTCATTTTCCGATATTATGGGTAAAAGTAAAAATGTTCACATTGTGCCAAAACACATTGAAATGCATCCATCAATTCATTTCAAATAGAGGACCGGTCAGCTGGTTTTAGTGTTAACTAAACATCATCAACCCGGGTGGATTTATAATTCCACACATTGACTTTGCTTCTCTGTACGTACCTTAGCTTTAAGCTCATCATTGAAGTGGGGGTCATTGAACTCAACGAAGCGGAAGAACAAGGCTCGCTTTTGGGCAATGGAGTAGTTCTTGGGAATCTCCTCCTCCATATACTCCTTCAGAAAGGTCATGTTGCATAGGAAGCGACCTGTGAAGGCCCGTAGCAGCTGAAACAGCAGTTCAATCTCTGAGTAGTTCCGCCTATTGAAGAGACAAGAGGGGTAATAAATTCAGCCTGCAGAAGATGTGACCAATGTTTAGTGAATTTCCGTCCCCATTAGAAGTTTGAATAGTCCATACTTGCAGTAGCTGAGCAGGCAGAAGGCCAGCAGCTTGGGCTCCTTCCAGTTGGTGGCGGCCATGTTGTCTTTGCGATGTCTCTCCTGGAAGGCTTCACTGACCCAGACTCGCCTCAGCTGACTGACCAGCGAGTGCTGCCCTGCCAGCCAGCCCTCATCATTCTTCACTATGATGCTGATGATCTGAGCAGAAAAAGGACGAACGACGGAACCGGCCGGAGGTCACGCAGTGGAATTACTGAGAGCTTTGTAATATTAAGATTCGGGTTGTGCAGAAATATCAAGATAATAAAATAACGGTTGTGTATCTCCATATTGATATCTAAGAGTATGCATACATTGGGAGGGACATGCTTCGTATACCTTGATAGCCTGAAACTGCAGGTCCAGCCTGGCCGTGGTGGTGGAGGGAGAGCCGGGGCGAACGGTCGCCGCCGTGCCAGCGGGAACCAGCAGAGGGACGAAGCGGTTGGGGTTAGAAGCCAGAACGTCTCTCAGTGGCTTGGCATCTTTGTGTTTCAGAAAACTCTGTGTGTACACACACACACACACACACACACACACACACAAACTAAGTATAAAACATTTAAAGCAGCAGGAAATTCATATTTTTCGACTTTGAGTGCTCCATCTCAATTTGGTCGCAACATGACCACTGAGCCTCGAAACAGCCGTCATAACCCGATTAGAGCCAATTACTGCGGCGGCAAAATGCCGTTTTAAATGGCACACGTTTCCATAAAAAGCCTTAAAAGTAGCTTCGAGCTGCCGGTGTCTGACCATGAACATGCGACTCCACTGGGGGTCGTTCAGCGTGGCCTCCATCATGAACAGCTCCACCGTCTGAGATGGGTGGCGCGTCAGGAACTTGATCAAAGGCTCCCTGAAAGGACTGCCGGCCTGGCGCAGGAGGGATGAGTGGAGCACCGGAGGAAAAGAGGAAAGACGGTAAGTATTCATGAAAGCAAATGCACTGCGCTGTTAAAACCTGTGCTAAGAAGCTGAGATCTCCACACGATAAACGTACCATTCGAGTTTTCAAATATTTATCTTAAAACTATCAAGCATCGCCTACTTAACCTATGAAAAGTCAATGACTCAAGCTGGAACATCCTTAAGCGTAAGCCCAAGAAACACGCGAGTGGAGATGGTGTCCTACCTCTATGAGCATGGCCCTCTCGGTCTTCATGACCACCTCCAGCAGAGGCTTGACCAGAGTCTGGGGTGCAGCTGGGATCAGGTGGAAAAGGTTGATGATGGCAGAACAGATCTTCATCTCCTGGAGAAGAAGAGTCAGAGAGCAGAGGAAATAAGGGAGTGGGTGACTTTTTCTTTAGGAAGGATGATGATGATGATCTTGACGTAGAGCCACTGCAGAAAGACGAGGACAAGTCAGGACGACAGAAGTCAAAAGGGGGACATGGGGAGGACTGGACACTCCTAAAGCAGTCACAACGTGAGGTCAGACAAAAGGTGGAGGCGACAGCCGCGTTTCGGAAGACGACCACATGGACGACGGACACAGAGGGAGGGAGGGAGAGAAAGAGAGGGGGGGGGGGATCCACCACCAGCACCACTACCACGACATGGGTTCAAGTCACCAGCACAACATTGGGTTCAACTCAGCTGAAATCACGGAGAGTCGCCGACGGTGCGACCCTCTCTGTGACCAGGTCACATCTCACCTCAACGCCCTCCAGCGCAGGCTGTACCGCAACGGGAGACAATGATCACAGTCAGCAAGGCATTGTGGGGGGGGGGATTTAGTGCGGCTGCGTCCACCTTGTTCAGTGGTCGGCGTGAAAACGAAAGGGACGGACGGATAACAGCAACCTTTATGAGCGAGGAGTCGAGTGCCACAGAATCTGAGGCGGATGTTGGGCTTCTTCAGCTTTCATCTACATGCCCCCTCTGCCCTGCGACTACCTGTCCAGTTTCGGTCTTTGCCGAGCTCGGCTAATTGATCCCTGACCCCGGCTCTATCCTCACTGCCAACCTTCCTGTCAACACGCACAAAGCCGCCGCCCCCCCCCACCCCCCCCTCCTCGCCCCCGGACGGGGAGGGATAGACAGAGGGCCAATTTGCATCTAATTAAAACGCACCATTTAAAGACGCGGGCGGGATGAAGTCGCATGAAAGGCTGAAGAAGATGGGTTTTATATCTGTGGGGGAGCGGCAGCTGTTTTTTGTTTCTGCCCTCTCGTTCTCTCCCACCTTTTCTCTGCCTTTACAAGGTTATCTGTCGGGGAGATAATGAGGAGACGCGGCGCTGGGCCCACCGCCGCCTGCCCGGCGCCTAATTAATCATTGATTGTAATATGGCCACTCACAACTCATCCGGGAGGAAGCCACAGCGAGGTGTGGAATACATTCCGTGCCCTTTTATTCCCGTGTGCCGTTTGGTTTAGGCAGGACGGATCACAAAAAAAAAAAAAAAAAAAAAAAAAAAGAACGTGCCCGTCGACAGCTGTATTGACCCTGCGTGCTACAGGCTTCGTCTTCATTGCATTTAAACAAAAGGTTCTTGTATTAAATGGTAGACAAAAGCAAAAATCTAAATGTCACAAGTGACGTATTCACATTTGTATTAAATGTCTCACAGCTGTAAAAGGTGTTTGATGGAGATCTGTGGGCTCTGTACTCACACTGACATCGCTCCGCTGGCCTCCCTTGTGTGTCATTACAACCACCTCCATCCACTTCCTCAGGTGTTGCTGAGAGAGACGAGAGAGAGAGAGACAAGACTGAGACGTGTGCAGGCGTCTCTGCAGCGCTCAGGCAGAACATGGCACCTGCAAAGTTTACTGAACTAATGGATAAATTACTGCATTGCTACCCAAAAGGTACGAACCCAGCGGCAATAAGCCAGCATGCATGTGGCATACCAGATAAAGACTCTAGGATTGGTAGACATAGTTCTAATAAACTAAATAAATGTTTTTGCATAATTAACTATTACAAAGTCAAGGTGCATACATAATTCGACACACGTGAACATTTAATTTAAACCTGCAGATTTCTCAGTAGGACATCCAAACTTGGAAAAGATATTTAGACGTAATGTGGATGCGATAATAAAGTGGATTCTGGGCCGTTGCACACGGAAGAGATGGCTCCTCACCATCATCTGATCGCAGAACTTGTCGTTGAAGGAGTTTGGGAAGAGGCGAGTGACAGAAGTGAGGCGGTTGACCACGTTGAGCGTCAGGCTGCGGTAGTCGCCCAGCATCATCAGCAGCGGCCGCATGTGAGTGTGGATCTGGTCCACCTCAATGGTGGCTCCCTCCAGGAACTACAATCAAACACATAGAAATATAGGTTTTTAAATAGGTATATTTTAAAATTTGTACAAGGGAACTTCATTAGCAATAATTACTCAATTGAAATACTTTGATGAAACGGTTGAGTTTGCAAATATACAAAAGATTATCCTTTTTTTTTAACTCAGAATATGCAGGTTTTCCTATGACGTTTTCAAACCATTCATGAAAAAGTTGCAAATAATTTATCTGGGACCAGATTTGTTTCCCCCCAAATGCTTTGAACCAAATCATTTTGATTACCTTTCCAATACGATCTACTTCTCTACATTAGACCTGGTCAGGTTTTTCAGCCCTATCAACTGTTCCCTACACCTCGTGTCTCCATTAAGGAACTAAAGGCAGTCAAAAGAGCATAAGCAGCCATAAACAAGCACACATGTCAACACCAAATAAACACACACACACACATCCTCACACACACGGGAGGGAATGACGCACGGCAGCCACATTAATTTTCCTCTCAGTGCAGAGAACAAACACTCCATCCTGTATCGATCGGGCCATGGCAACGCTCATTAGTGCAACCAGGCCAGAGATGAAAGGATGGAGGCAGCAGAGACTGGATCGGCAGAAAAATAAATAAAAAAAATCAAAGGATAGTGAAAAGGAGTAATGGTGGTAAAGAAAGAAAATGAAGGACACAGAAATGGAAAGAAAAGGAGACAAAGAGCTTGAGGTAGATGGATAGAGGTGACGGGGGTTTGGATACTCTGATAAATAGAAGCAGGAGAGGTTCATGAAGAGTGTGATAAAGCAGAGAAGATCCTTAGGAGTACAATCGGGTGGGGAAATCTCAGAGAACAAAGGACCTCCCAGATGGCAAATGCAACGAGAGGCGCAGATAATAGACAACAGGAAAGAAGAGAAGCACGGAAAACAAGAGAATAAAAACGATACAAACAAAATGCACAGCACTTAAATAACGTAAGTGCTAATTTAACAAGTAGATGAATTAGTAAAGTGACACAGAAGGCCATTTAAAGAAAGGTTTTGGAAATTGTAGAAAAGATTTAAAGGGTGCCATAAGAATTCACCGCCTCACAGTTCAAAGCACAGTCTTTAATCCAGATTTACAAAAGGTCAAGTCAGTACATCGCAGGCTGTTTTTTCCACAAAGGGAATTTCAGTTGGATTGAGTGATGTAACACAGGTCTGAGCTTTCAATAACATAACATCTTGAAAAAAATCCCAAATCAATCTTCCTTTAATATAGAGCCAAGACGCTAAGATGTAATGAGTGTTTAACACCAGCTGGTAGAGATTAACGACTATGAACATAGAGATGCAGCCTACTTAAAAAGGTATTTACGGTAAGTCAGGATGTAACATGCAGTCATCAGAATCTAAATGAATTACCAGCGAAGAGATGTTGCACTGACCTTCCTCATGCACGCTTCGCCCGCTTCCTGCAGCTCGTTGTTGGTGGAGTTGAGCGCTTTGAACAGAGCGGCAATGATCTTCTCTCTGGACTGTGGCAAGTAATTACAAGCTGCAAGCGCATCTTAGGAAGAAAAATTAATTAATTAATTAAAGAACTCCAACACATGTGATGGTCAAATGAATAAAATAAAGAATATTTAAGGGCCAACTCACTGAGGGCAGCGATGCGGAGGGGAACCAGGGACGGAAGGCTCTTGTAACAGGGCAGCTTCATCAGAGCAGCATCCTCAGTCTCACACAGGTTCAACAGCTGGAAAGAAAGCGAGGGGGGTCAAAGGTCAACATAAAAACAGATGTATTTGATCAAGGCCCTGGATCTCTGCACCTTGCATACCTCGGTGTAGAAGACCTTGTGCTCCATCACATTGAGGTCCATCGTGAAGAGGCGGGGCTGCAGGGTGGTGCAGAAGGTGTTGCCCTCCATCAGGCCGATCTGGGCGTTGGCCGGCTGGTGACGGAGCAGGTGTTTCTTTGGAGGAACCATATCTTGCAAAACCTGAAGCAGCGGAGAGCCCAAGATAACGACACACGAGTGCGGATTAAAAGGCTGCATTACTCTAAGACTGAGGCTGAGATGATGACAAAAAAGGTCTTGTCCAGCCAAGTGATCCTGAACTTTTTCTTCACCTCCTTGTGTGGTTCCATGATGACCGTGACACTCTTTCCGGTGACCTGGGCGAGCACCTGCAGGGAGTGCATGGCCTGCTTCCTGACGGTGGAGTTGGGGGACGTGACCTCGCGCACCAGGTCATGCGTGACCATGTGGAACGACTTGTCCTGAGCAGCCAGCAGCTCCTCGCTCTTTTCCTCGTCCTTCAGCGGAGTGGCACAGCGCACCAGCAACTGCTCCAGGGTGGTCTTAGCCATGGCCACAGCTCCATTTGACACCTCATTGTGAAAATCAATAAGTCAAGTAAGAACACTGCTGCTGCGGGAAGCGGCGCAACAAGAGGAGGAAAGTCACAAGTTGTTACACTGAAGCTTGGTGTAAAACACCATGTGAACAACAACAACAACAAGAAGTGGACCCGTGCAAATCTTTGCAGGGTCACTTCTACCCCCTTTGACTTGTAGACCATTCGGCCATTTTCTCTCACCTCTCCCGTGAGGTCCATCATCACGAAGAGAAGGGCCTTGAGAAAGGTGAGCTGGTTCTGGAGCACCCAGATCAGCGGCAGCCTCTCCATGAGGAACTTGATGGACACCACGCCGCCGAGCTTGGCGTACCAGGCCTGCTCGTAGCAGCAGGCGCACAGACGCTCCACGATGTAGGAGAACAAGGGCAGCTGGCAGGCCTGAGGAGGAAGAGAAGAGCACAGGGTGGTTTAAAGGTTAAACGCCATCACATGTGAAAACATTTAGAAAAAAACACTTATTATTTCATGTCAAGAATATCAGATGTTCGCTGCAAACATCACTAGATTCGGGGTTCAGGGGCTCACCCTCTCCTTGGAGCCGAGGATGATGCTGGCGACGTCAAAGATGACCGCCAGGGCCACTTCCCCAATCTTACACAGCTCCTTCTCCTCGTACGCCATGCAGATGGCTATGGCGTCGATCAGAACCAGCGGATCCATCCCCTTCGAGCCGTTCTCCTCGCTGTGGAACATGGCCGTGCTCGGCTGGCTGCCCAGCTGGTAGCTCGGCAGAAGGAACGGACCTGGGATCACAAGCGCAGTTGTAACATCTTTCAATGTTTGTTTGATGTTACTAAACTAAAAACAACAGCCGTTTGTTTTAACCCCCGAGGGAAAGAAAAATAGTCTTCTAACTATGCATGATGTTAATTTCTTAAATGCATGCATATGGTCTCCTGAGTATTTTGTGGTGGAAATTAATTGTATTATTTTCCTCATGAGGAATAAACATGATGAGAAAGCTCTCAGTGTGGCTGAGTATTCTATTAAACAGATACTGACGAATTGAGCTGAATGGATAAAGCTCCTCCTCCACGGATTGGTTAGAGGTCTAACCATAAGAAAGAACATGGCTGTGATTTATAAACCATGCATCTCTTTTAAATGTCTGAAATAAAATATTAAGTAATGCAGAAATGGCCAGTGATGTTCGGACGAGCACAAATTGTCTCTACAACACACTCAAAGTGGAAAGTGCAGCTTGGAATCGATGCCAATTTCGGGGCAAAAAAGAAAGCGAAAGTAGAAAGAGCAGCAGCCCCTCACCACACTGCTGAGCCACCGCCACCATGGTGTAGTGGCGGATCAGGCTGGCCACGAAGGGCAGCGCGCTGGGCCTCAGGTCCTTTATCACGGCGGACATGAAGGCCCCCGTCAGGGCCTGCTCGAACGTCCTGCGGGCCGGCGTGTCTTGTGCTTTGTAGCGGTGAGAGATGATGACATTAGGGATCCACTTCTCGGCGAAGCTAACAGGGGGAGGGGGGGGGAGACACACACAATAAATTAAAAGGGTTACATACGAACAAGGACATGACAACAATGTGCGACAATGGCACTGAACTTTCTCCAAGCTAAAAGTCCCAAAATCGTTTAATGGTCAGTGTTTAGCAGCCCGTTGGCTAATATTTCAAAACACAGATCCATGTCCAATGCCTCGAATGTCCTCCTAGCCCCTCGCGCCGTCCTGCTTCTCGGCCTCCCTCTTTTGTCCCCCGTTGGTATTTTTGTTATTTACTGCGGCGGGAGGCCACTGGGCCTTGGTGTGATTGAGCAGCTGTTTTCTCCGTGCTTGAGCTTGTGTTTTATAATGCCACCCGCCAGGGGCAGACCTGACGGATCGCTTCATTCCATTATTGCCTTTTAAAAGAGGGAAAAGTGGAGGATGTGGGGGGGAGGGCAGCTGAGAGAATGTCAGATAGATTGCCCTTCACTCATCCGGGGGGGTCTGCCACTCTGAACACTTCTGCATTCTCCCCGGTTGACATTTTGAGAAGCAAACGGGTTCTTTTACAGTGTCCCGATACTGAGGCAGGGAAAAGTTAAAGGCGGAAAGAGAAAATAAAAGAGGTAGAACATCTTTGGAGGGAGAGAGAGAGAGAGAGAAGGGAGACATCTCGCATGGGGAGGGAGCCCGCCCCCTGATCATAACTGACACACTTCATTATCCCCACCGAGACGTATTCATGTGGATGCCTGATGTCAGGCGGGTGTGGGGGCCACGGCGCAGCATAAACAGACAGGGGGGGACTCAATTAGCCCGGGGATCAATGATGGTAATGTGACTAACCCAGCTTGCACCCCCCCCCCCCTCCTTCCTGTATGTGTCTCCGCCTCGCAGTGAAGAACCGCCACTGGGAGGGAGGCGGCTGTGAGTGTAATTAGCAAGTCCCGCTTGAGGTGGAATTGATGAGGCGGTGTGGCGGATACGTGACCGGGGCGGGGGGGGGGGGGTGAAAGCAGTGCATGTCAGCAGGTGGGGGTGAGACAATGTGCTGGGCGGTTCCCCCGGAGAGCGTGGACTCACTTGGGATGCGACAGGAGCTGGTAGAGAGCGTGCTTGTTGTCATCCAGGCTGGTCATGGCCACCAGGAAGCACTTAATGACCTCCCAGGCCTGCCGTCTGTAGTACGGCTCCGTGTTGGCGCTCTTCAGACAGTCGAGGGCCGTCTCGATCGCCTTGAGGGGAATACATGCCACGTACAAATCCTCAGCATCTTACATTTCAGACTGAAAAGTTTTGCAGAATGCCAACATTCCATATTATTAATATGGGAAATGAACAGCGGTTAAATGTGATTAATTTGCATGAAGTAACACAAGGCGCCATCTGGACAAGCAAAGGTCATTATGATAGCTACATTATTGGCTGACAAGCCACAGCAGCCCGGCACTTAAAATGGAGAAAATGAACTAATTAGTGCCACTCAGGACAAAGAGGAGACGAGGAGGAGGATGAGAGTGTGAGGGGGGGGGGGGGGGGGGGGGGGGGCAGGGGGCAGGATTGAGTTGTAGATCCGTCAGTGAATTAGGATATTTCTGTCAGGACTGAGATTCTTAAGTTCTCTATTACTAGTAGAAATATTTTCAATGTAAACTTCCCACTCAAGCATTTTACGAGGACAGTAATAGTGGAAGAAAAAAACAGCCGAAGAGAAGAAGAAATGTATGCTGCTCAGATGCCAGCCCAGGCTCAACCTAATGCTTAAAGCTGTTATTCCATCTTTCTATTCACCAAACAGCACTTTGAAGTCCCCCCCTCCCCTCAATGTGACTACTACTCATGACTAACTATGCAGCCCGTGCATGTGGGTGTGCAGCGTGGGGGAGTCTGTGTGTCCTGGCTGCTGCTGTGATGACGGCAAACACACAGATGGATCGCCAGAAAGAAGGCGCAGCCATTAGTGAGAGCAAATAATGCCGTCATGGTGGCCCGCACTAGATTGATGATTACTGACTGGGGGTAGGGAGGAGAAACGGGAGATGAATTTAATTACCTGGAAGACACTCATATCTCCTCACTCGCTCACACTCTCACAACCCCCCTGACAAGGACATATAGCTCTCAGAGGAGCACAATAATGGGGAATATCAAGCTCTTTCACGATTAATTCTCTCTCTAAAACTGCAATATAAAAGGTGAGGAGGGGTATAAAAAGGTCTGCAGTCGGATTTCAGGAAATGTAACAGAGTAAATTCAACTCCTCAGAGTTCTGCAGACTACTTAGAGGGAAGCGGCGTGCCCTGACCTTCTCCATGGGTAGCTGTATGGACGCCTTGCAGTCAGTGAACTCCGCCTTGATGCTGGGCCCCTGGACCTCAGTCACCACGTAATGCAGCCTCTGGGACTCCTTCAGCATCTTCCTGTTGCTGCCGCCAAACTTCCCCAGCACCCGGTACGCTACGTGAGAGATGCTCTCGGCCGGGTTACGGAGGGTACGCCACAGGGCCTGCAACGCGGGACGAGAAGGAGAACCATCGTAAGCTCACCGTTGGAGAACTGGTGAGAAAAGAAATACGTAGCTGGAAAGTACGAGCTACGGAATAAGGATAGCCGTCATAAAAGTCATAATATAATATCCATCTGAAAACTTGATTATATTATTAATAATGAGCTACTGCAATGACAAACCAGGTAAGGGTTCAGCACATATTGCCATGTCCACTGTTGACCACTAGAGGGCAGATATGCGCTATTAAGAGAATGATTTAATTGGTGGATTTAAATTAATAACGTTTGCATCCTGCCAAGCAGATCATTCAACATCGCATTGGACATGATAAGGAGAAGAAGAGGAAATCCACCTGCATGAGCTCGGCCCTGACAGGCTGAATGTGGTCGTAGAGGAAGTCGGGCTGCAGGTTGTCCACACACAGCTCCAGAGTGCGAAGGCCCTGGCTGACCAGAGTCTGAGAGCCGTTGAGGGCCGACACCAGCGGATCCATTAGCATGGGCAAGTAGGGCAGCAAGGAGCTCAGACGCACCGGCACCGTCAAGCACAACTCCACAAAGAGATCCTTCATGTGCTGCTTGTGGAGGCCACTCTGCAGCATGTTGAGACCTGAAAGCATGAGACGTTAGGGAGAACGTACTGGAGGGAGGGGTATCTTCTTCCCCACACTTGCCAAATACAAATTTTCATTCAGAGTAATGGTGAGTGAGGCTTTACCTTGAAGCAGGTTAGGGAGAAGGGGCAGGAACTCCTGGTAGAGCAGGTCATGGCTGCCTCCACCAATGGAACGGAAGAGTGCTCGGAGAAGCAGGAAGTAGTTGTAGGGTTCCTTGGCCGATTGGGCGAGCTCCATGGAGCTGTTCACTATCTTGTGGAGGTGTGGCTGAGGAAACAGGGACCCTCATATTAGATGAAAATAAAAAAACTAGCATCACAAAAAACACACACACACACACAACCTCCACTTACCTTGAGCATCTGTTCGTTTTCAGCAGCAAACAGCGACACTGAGCCAAATACTAGTTTGAAGAGCTTCAGGTAAAGGTTTGAGAGCTCAACATTGGAGCCCATCTCTGGGAGCCGCTCGAGAAGATACTCCACCAGGATGGTGGCGAATAGTGCTGAGGTCGACAAGTTGGCCAGGAAAGAATTGGCCACAATCTGGGAAGAGGACGGGATATATGAAATGGAATTCTATCTTGTGATGGGTTAAGACGGACAACCTTATAATACATATTTAAGTATCTAACCATCAGAAAAACATGTCAACCGTGAGACAACACTGATCAGGTCACGTACCTGCAGCGCGTAGTTTTTGGAGATCCTCTCCACCATGTACGGCACGGTCGTCTGAAAGATCTCCTTGAATGTGAGCGGGTTCATCATGGTGAAGACCCCGGCAAAGTGCTCCAGAACCTCCTTCTCCTCCTTCATGCGTACAGTCTGACAGTTGGCCACCCTGATGTACGTCTGCTGGTTATTGGCAACCTGGACCTGGTCGGGAGGGACTCGTGCTGTTACATCGGGCTGTTGTTGGATGTAACTCAAATACATCCTCTGTTTATTATTTGTGGTGACGGTGGAGAACTTTCGCCGTACCTGGTAGATGTCCAAGGCCTGCATGGCGTATTTCACCAGCTTAATGTAGATTTGTGTCTCCTTCGGCTGAAGCTGCTTGTTAGGAATAAATTGAGCCTCTGGGAAAGAGAAGAGATTCAATCAAGCAAATCATTGCTTCATCATTGCATCGGATGTGTAACTTGCTGCTGTGTGGAGCGTGCGTCCGTGTCATCTCACCTCCTGGGGCCTTGCAGGACGTGATGCCCCAAGTGATCGTCTTCACGCCGCACACCAGCGTCTTGACCAAGCTGCGGCAGTCCGTCACCTGAAAGGTTTGCTTGTCTTCCTTCTCGCCGCCTCGGTCGAGGGACGCGGTCGGGGGCGCGGGCGGCGCGGGGACGGGCGTGGCGGGAGCCGGAGGCTGAATGGCCGGGGTGGTGGAGGGGGTGGGTGTGGCCGGCACCCCGGGCAACACCCCCGGGTCCACCACACCCATCTCCGACTGAGGCTTGCACTTTTTGAAGATGGAGACGAGCTGGTAACGCGCAATGGTGTGAAACTTCAGCACAAACACCTGATTTATGGGGGAAGAAAGAGGGAAGAATGACTTTGCGTGTCTAATCAACGTGCAAGTAACCTTCAACGGTTTATCTTCTGCGCGGATCAGAGATGCAAGTAAGACGACGCCCACCTCCAGCATCCTCATCAGGATGTCCCGCCCGTTGCCGTTCTCCTGCTCGGACTTTGAGCGAATGCAGTCCACCAGGTTGAGCAGCAGCTTGCAGGACATGGTCTGGATGTTGCTGGGAAGCGACTCGTCGTCAATGTTTTTGGCGAAGAGCTGCACGGCTAGGGAGAGATCCGTCAGGGGCAGGTTCTGACGGACGTGGTGCACCAGGTCTGCTAGTGTGCTGTAGGCCAACGGTCTGGTGAGAAACGGACACGTGTGACTGTGACAGCAGAATGGAGCAGGATGATGACAAGAGTCGTGATAAGCGGAGAAAGGTCAGTGCCCCCGCCCGTAATCAGGGGCAGTTAGCGATGGCTTGACTTTGTGAGAGAGAGAGAGACACACACTGATGGTCCTGTCGGGTCTTAGCCAACTGCATCGTGTCTTATGTCGTACTAATGTAAAATGACAGATATTAAGTTGATCGGGGAGCCAGTTGGCCGTCTGAAGAGGGTCAACAAGCTTTTGTTCCGACTACCTGCCCTCCGGAGATGCCGGTGTACATGACAACCCGACAGCGCAGGAGGTAGCTCGTCTGTTTCGTGAGTTTCCAGCAGAACTGAGAACGGCATGATTATTACGCCGGTTAACAGGCACCGGCTGAGCAGTCACCCACCAGACAGAGAGAGAGAAAGAGAGAGAGAGAGAGAGAGAGAGAGAGAGATGGGATCCGATGCCGAGGGAATCGAATGACCACACGGGCGACGGTGGCAAGATCACACAAAACTCACCTCAGAGTCTCCCGAGCGGTATAACCAGAACCGATCAGGATGGATTCATCGAAGAGTTTGTCCATACAAGGTATGAACTCTGAAATACAAAAAAACAAAACAGGGTTTTATGGCATGATTCATGAAAAACACACGTTGGATGCAATAAATAAAACGAATGTATAATAAAACACACGTTAAGAATAGTTATTGTGTCAATGCTCTTTTTCTGGCTTCGGCAGCAAGAGAACAGCTTTCTTCAACCTCACATGTCAAATCTCTCGCCAAAATTGGGCTGAATCACAGAAAAGGATTTGAGCCGCCGAAGCAGAAAAGTGAAGAAATCCATCGAAGATGTGTATCGTGTTCTCAAAAGTTCACCGATGGGTTTTTACTCCTTTTCGTTCGGTCTCACTTTCAACCGCTCAGACACCGAATCAAAATGAGGCTCGTATATATTTTAACAATGAAATGCAACTTGGCAAGAATGTGTGCTGTAATGACCGGGAAGAAAAGACTATACAAATATCTAAAAGAAAATATGACCCACTATTTAAAATAAAACAGTTTAAACCCTCAGCCTTCTAATGTTCCTGTTTCACACTAGTCTACGTGCACATTGTGCGTGAGTCCACATACGGCTCCGCAGGTCGGTGGTGAGGATGTGCTTGGCTGCGATGAGCAGCTCCTTGCGGAGGTGAGCCGTCTCAGACGGGCAGTTGGTCAGCAGCTGCAGCATTCCCTTTACCATCTGCTGAGAGTACTTCCCCACCAGGTCCTGATATTTACACACACACATGAGGAAAAGCACAATTCACTCTTCAGGTTAGTCGATACGGAGGCGAGCTACACTCTGCAGAAATAATAATAATAATAATAATCAGAACAGAGTCAAATTAGGCTAAATGTTGGAGGGAACATTGAATGTCTTTTTTTCTTTATTCTGAGCTTTTCCGTCTCCATACCAGTGAGCACATTACGTTACGCTCTGCCAATAAACAGACACCTACGATAATATAATAATCCTTCACAATGTGTCTGCCTGACATACTTGTCGTCACGTTGTCGGGATCTTTGCTGGCCGTTCATTTTACACCGAGCTTGACAAGAGGACGCATTGTTGAAACAATGGAATTCAACAGCCAGCACAGGTGTACCTGGTAGATTCGGATGATGTAGGCTAGGAAGGACAGAGTCTTGATCTGGGCAGCAATGAAGTCTGCGTACAGCTCCTTGTTATAAAGCTTGTGTTGCCTGAAAGGGAAGCAGCACGATATACACGTAGAGGCTAGTTAGTCCCATCAAAGACAGTAACGATGTTGTGCACCTGCAGTAGGTGGCAATTATGGAGGTTGAGACACATTTCGGGTGTACTACATGTGGAACTCGTTCTTCATGGGTGACTTGCTGGTTTGTGTCACAGCTGTTCCTTCCCTGAAGGAAGATAGTCTCTTTATACCTGCCAGAGACTGCAGAGGCATTCTTTCCAAATTCACTGCGCTCCATTTCTCCCGGTTTCAATTGCTTAACACAAGTCTCTTCCCACACTGAGAAGTGTCACCTCCTGCCACGGCAACCTCTACTATTCTTTCTTTCCAAAATAGATTTAAAGTTTTAAATTTGGCAGGCAAAGTGTCATCAGCAACTCGGTGGGAAGATGCCATCCAATTAAACGCGCCCCGAATCACATAGATGGCCGTCAAAAAATGAACTTTGTTAAAGGGGAACACACACACACACACGCACACATCTCACCTGGCCTGGGGAGACACCTGGAGCATGATGGTGTTCATGATGAGGGGCACAAACTCTGATACGACATTGTGGATGTTCAGCTTATATAACTGAGGGGACAGAGCAGAAAAAAACATTATTGCCTCAGTGACAGATTCCAAGATACAAGAACTCAGTAGTCAGAATTCAGTCGAAGCCAACGAAATGTTTCACCCTAAAAATGGAAGTCTTTTACTTATTTTGTTGACCCAAATTTGTTTTCAATTCACCGTTGAACGTAAAATTGCAATCTCTTTTAGATAAAAGCAGATTTACACGTTTCTTTTCACTTATTGATTCCACGTTACCGTGTGATGGTTACATTTAGAGAAGGCAGGATTGTGTCGCTGACCTGATACATCAGCACAACGATGATAGGCAGCTCTGCGAGCACCTTGAGGGACAAGGACCCCCGTGGGATGATGGTGTGCTGGAGGCAGAAACAAAGGGAGAAATCCAATTAGGATGACAAACAACTGGCCGAGGTGAATGCTGGACACCAGCTACACCTTTCTATAGCTGGAGCCTTAAAACACAAGCGATTGTGACAGACATGGGGATGTATCCTATCAGAGGATTTTAATCCTGATCGGTAATTGTACATTTCATGAGAAGATGTCACTTTATTTTTAGATGTCAAGATACACTCTTTGTTAAATACTAAATCTGAATGACAGTTGATGAGACAAACTCAGCACTGCATCGTGTTAAACCGGCATAATAGTTTTAAAATGTTTAGCTATAAAAACAATGCTGAAGATTTGCTGGAAACTATGTTCTATTAAAAGGGCATTTTGTGGTTTCTCCAGTGAGGAGCAGCAACACGGAGCAGTACTCCCATCCTGTGGTTGTAGGCGGTGCTGCAGTCTGCATGTAAAACATGAACTCCTGTAAACTGCTGGATTGAGCTTACGGTTCGGGTTTCGCTGTCCTCCCTCTCAGGCGCGGTCTTTACCAACACCGACGTGATCATCCCGACCATTTCCGGGGAGGGAACCGTGTTCTCTGCGATCACCTGCGGGTTCTCAAAGTACCTGGCCTGGTGGAATACAGGTGGGAAGGCTGAGCAAATCGGAACCAAACGATTCTAACGGAGAGCAAAGCCAGCGGCTAGGAAGGTTGTACTCACAACTACTTTTGGAAGGTCTTTGTAAATCTGCTTCACAAAGTCCAGAAAGTGATGAATCTGAGAAGAGAAGAATGTGGAGAACATGCTAAACCAGGACCTCAAGAAAATAGCCCAATGTTTCAACTCCTTTTTAGAATGAATGACTCTCACCGGCCTAATGAAAACAAAATGCTTCTAAAGTACAGGGAAGTATAGCTCTCCTCTGTGAAAATTATTTCACAACTCACTAACTCTTCAAGAGTCAAGGCGCCATTCTCACCTCCTGAGAAATTGGCGGCCGAAACTGTTTGTGTAGCTCAATAATGATGCGAAGGCATATCAGCACATTTTCCTCATTTTCAATCTGTAAAAAAAGAAGAAGCAAAAAGAACAAAAAGTGAATGATTGCACATTAGACAATTCTCCCTGTTTCCCAATGGCGCCACTAGTAACCCCACTATTTTATAACTCATACATAAAGCATCTAATGAAGAAAAAAAAGCATGACTACAACAAGTTGCAGCTTTTGGGAAGTGGTTAATATTGATCGGATGAAGTGTTACAAAGTAAAGCCAATCCACCACAAGTGGAAAAAGATATAGAGCAACTGAATGATACAAAACATGATAAAACGTAAAATATAAGTACTCTACCTCTAGGAAGCGGAACATCACCGACAGGACGTTCTTTGTGTGTGGACGAAGGTGTTCATTTGTTGGAATGCGGTGGATGATTTCCAACACCAGCTTCCTCAATTGCTGGGAAAAAAAGGACAATATGTTAATGTAACGTATCAAACCATGATTGATTTACTCAAACGTTGGTGTACAAGATTATAACTTTTTGAGAACGTTATCTCGATTTGATTTATTTCTGACAAACTAGTGTCTGTGAACAAAACCGTATGTAGGACACATTGGATTTCTGTCTGTAGAGTTTTAGAACATTGAAGGACATCAGTCTTAAACCACATACTTGAGTGGGTTTTTCTTGCAGGAATTGCACCTCTCCATCCTGAAGAAACGTGAGGAAGCGAGGGATAATGTGTTCCAGGAAGGTGGAGTACTGAGGCGAAGATGTCACATTCTGAAATTTAAATTCCAAGACGTTATTTCATGAGGTAGCTTGGTGCATACGGGCTTCGTGTTTCCATGCACAGCCAATTTCTGACGAAGATTTTTCTTCCATGCTGCAGGATTATTTACTTCCATCAAAAACATATCACAGGGTGTGATACAACTTAAAAAATCCATAGCAAACTGGACCAATGCAGAATCTGTTAACATTCTTAATATACATCAAAGGAGATGATGGAAATGAATCCCGCCCAGAGGATCCATCAGCATGCTGAAGATAAGCAACTTACCTCAAAGTTTTCGCTGACCTCCTGCATCATCTTTAACTTAGTTTCATCAGCTGGAAGTTGAAGGACAGAATGTAACCATTAATCAGACTTCCTTCAAATATAGATTCACTTCCCACGGCTGCTTTCATGTGCCGAGCAAGGACGGTCAGATCTTATCAGTTTTACTTTCATCATCCAGGTTGTTCAAAGGTACATCAAGAATCACACAAAGTCTTCACACTCATACAGTCAAGCACTCTCCCAGACACACGTACCTTTGACTGGACTAAAGCATATCGCTCTCATCACGTCGCCCATGCTTAGCACAAGTGCCATCTTATCTATTTTGCTCACACTAAGCAGAGGAAAACTGTATATAGTATGAATATAATTAGTATGAGAAAGGTGTGATTAGAATTTGCTACTTTGATTATTAAAAGGAAAAGGAAATGCTTTAACACCCGTTTGATTTCTGTGGAATTCACTAGATTCCTACTAGCATAAATTCCTATTCTACAAATAACTTAATAAATGACAAATATAAATAAATATATAAAATAAAATAATGCATATAGTACTGATTGTAATCTAGAGAATAAAATGTGCAAAGTGCAAAACAATACCATGCTGAAATGGAAAACATCTGGCTCTAAACGCCTTTCAAGGTTTGATTAAACCGTTTTGTGGGAACAGCAAATTCACTACAAATTGCCTTCATGTACTGAATGAATGTACACTACCCAATAAACAAAAATGTCATTAAATGCAGACATTTGTTTTTTTAAAACTCCTTCTGCCTGTTTTGTGTCTCTGGACTAACTCATGTCCAGCAACACACTACGAGCTCCATGAACTCACGTGTGTTAGCGTCGGTGAGCGCGGCCACAAACTGCAGGTACTTCTTCATTAGGGTGGTCTGGTCCACCACGGTGGGACTGGGCGCGGGCACGAAGGCCATGGTGGCAGATGGGGCGGGCTGCTGTGGGGAACGGGTCAGATCGCAGTCGGCACAGATCTCACTGGGACCTCATGAACCCTGCGGAGATTCCACGAGAAAAAAAATCACACACGATGTAATTAATCTAAATTAAGACGTTAAAGTAATATTTGCTGAAAATGTAGCCAGAAAATAGGCATTAGAGCAAAAAAAAGGGTTTCGGAAATTACAGATCCACAAACATGCCTCCTGCCGGGCGCGCTTTGATGACATCATAACAAGCGCCGGCTAGCAAGAATTCTGTGCACTGCATTCATATTTGTGAATTAAAAACGGGTTTTCTGGCGCCAAAGACTAAAACCAATACATTGCTGGGCGGTGCTGCACGCTTATGCATCCGACCAAGACGTTCACAACAGGCACCATTTTATATTCATTTGCAGAACAAGCTTAAAGCCGTTAGCTAATGAGCTAGCTTTCCGAAAAGAAAGAAAGCGCTCGCGAATCCCTTTACATTACAGGCAAACTTGAAAATTAAATTGTGCAACAGGGACAAAGCCCCCTTTTGCAGACGCACGTCTGTTTAAAAGTTATTCGTGTACAGCAGGATTTTGAAAAACGCCTCCTGTTTCGCCAAAGTTTATTCGAAAATAGCCATTTGTACGTACCCGGCAGCGCGGCGAGGGAACCGACGACTCGCTCCGTAACCGCCGCTCTCGCACCGCTGCTCGGGTCCTGCGACAGGAGACGACGCGTGATATCCCTCCGCGTGGTGGGGGAACCACATTTTAAATCCCAATACCCGAAAACAGCGTGATGCCGTTTGAACAAAGAGACGCGTATGTGGAGGAGTGATGCAATAGTTTTTATTATCGTAAAATGATGATCATAATAAATGGTTGAGTGATTTATTCTAGTACCCGCGGAACGATACACAGGGAAGCGTGTGAATGTATGACCATCGTTTTCGATGGTCTTCCGGCTCCCGCGACTTCAGCAAAGGAAGTCACTTTGCGGGTGAACTGTGCGTGAACGCATCGTCTGCAGAAATGTGGCGCAACTTGGCCGTTTGAAACTGTTTCTGGTAGAACCAGCTTTACTTTACCAATTATGGGACTAGTACGTTTGTTATAGGGGTCTTGACCTGCGGTTGAGTGTTATCATGTTGGTGTGGTTTACGGGTGTACTTTCAAATTAATTACTTGATGAACTAAACCTTTCGTAGCTTTATGATGTATAGATTAGTTATAGAGGAACTTTGCCAGGTTGTGAAAAATTCCCTTTTTTTTCGTTGTTATTAAAGGTCAAAGTATGGTGCTAATTTAACAAATACAAATTAAGAACAGGGACTTTCTGCAACCTGACAACTTAAAAGAAAGAAGAAATTAGTTTTAATAGGAATATACAAGGGAATGCGAGACAGGCAGTGCGATAGAATAACAGTGCCAGAGAATTCAGTTTATTTATTTATTGTTTTAATTTATTTTAGTTATACATGTTATGCATGGCTTGTATTTACCAGAAGATGGCAGCCTAAGGAAGGAGCCGGGGGCACTGGATATCGTTTGTGCTCAAAGTCAAACAAGCATAATGGCAATTTTTATGTGCAACAAAACACCAGGCTGTTTTTCATTTCTTGGAGTGGGCAAACATGGGCTAATGCAGTTGCCATGAAAAGATCAAGATATGGCTTAATCTTAGAAAAAAAAAGGGGTGATTGCCAAGTAATATAGATTTAAGGCTGTTCTGGTTTTCATTGATCCTCTAAACAGTTTTCTTCACCTTCTTTCATGCGTGTGGAAATCAGTGACTATCTATCTATCGTCAAAGCTTATCACCTTTCATCATCTTTTTAAAGGTTTTAGCTGAAAGTTTAATGTCACCACAATGAGTAGTATTAGTGTCTGTCTTTTTCAGAAAAAATATCTCATGGGTCTTTTTTCCGTAGCTTTGTTAATAATAAAGCCAGGTTGAAAGATGCTCTGTATCTAGCTTGGCCTGTCTCCTGCCCACATGCTTTACTAATGGATTTGTATTCATTCTCCTTCGTCTTCTATCGAGCAAAACCAGCGGCGAGAGCCCGAGATATTCCTTTAAGTTAATGTCATGAAGAATTCACGAGGTAATCTGACATGCAATGTGACGTTCTCATTCTGGCTGTGTGTTCCCTAAACATAATGATCTGCTAAGAGATGTTTGTCTCAGGCTTATTGCACTGTCCTATTTGTTTCATTAGTGCTCTCTTTTTTGTGTATTCTGAGAGGAGAGAGAGGATGACACACTCGCTCTCCAGCTTTCCAAAAACCACTCATGTGTCCATTAGATTTGCGGGGGGAAGGTGGGGGGGGGGTTCAGCGCTGCGTCTGCTGATGCCCCGATGATGAAACCACGTCACCCGTGCATCATTATTCCTCAGATAGAAAAGAAGAGCACTTTGCTTGAGACGGAATCAACAATAGACTGGAAATCTATTCATGCATCTAAAAGCCTTCATGTGCACAAACTCTGTCAATCCATAGAGGACATGTTCTCTGTGAACCAGGCCAATCAACAAATGAGTAAAAGACTCAGACCAGGCAGTCTACCAGATATGTGAACATGTCTAATCTTATAACAGTGTATGCCTCGACTTCCCGCGGCTGGTTTCTAATCAGCTGCAGTGTGAATTGGACAGACACCTTTTGTCTTTGTCGGCTGGTAAGCAGAAGAAAGGTGTGATGTCAGAGTAAATCATTCTGGGTTTAACGGGGCGAGTCTTGCGCTGATGATTGAACTGGTTTGCACGGCTTTGGAAAGCGAGCTCTGAATCGAGCAAACCGAAGGTGTTGATGGTCAATCTCTGCTGCCAGATCCTGCTTCTTTCTGCCCCCTTTCTCCTGTTCTTTCTTGCTGTTGATTTGATGTGATGCATTGATGAGAAAGTCGCTTTGCGACTGCTAACCTTAATAACCCTCATTGCGCTCGACTCACTTGAATAACTGTTTTTCTTTCTTTCCTGCTTGTTAATTTATAGGAAATAAGAATCCGCTCAGCTGAGTTCCTCGCTGTTTTTAAAAGCTCAAACTTGAACATTGTGCGGTTAATAAAAGCAGAGCATAAACTTCCAGTATGACCGGGTGGGATTTGATGTTCAAAGCACAGCCGTGAGTCTTCCCGTCTGCGCCGCACGCTCTATTGACCTTTCACAGCTGCTGCTAATTGTTTACCATCACATCCTGTTTCTGCTCTGAAGAGACTCACCTGCGTTCGTAATGATTCGTCACGTTTTTGACGGCTAGAACTCTTTCTCTTGAGATGCCTTTGAGGCCCCTGAATCCTGGTGTAAAATGTACCAGCACAGGAAGTAAAAGGATGTTTGTGTTCCAGGGATTTATAATTAAATCACGACCAGGATATTACACTCCACGCCTGCCAGTGAATTTGATTGACTTTAACGATGTTACACCAATTTACTTCATTATTTGTCACAGTGACAATATTTTCGGTAAATAATAAGCTAAGTTAAAAGAATATTGCAATTGGAAAAATGTGCAAAAATAGAATAACAAGGATCAAGGTCTACTGTGATATCGTCTTGTGTTGGTCTTTAATGTGTTTAAAGCCTTAAATGCCTCTGTGTTCAAATCAATCAGTCAAAGGTCATCACTCACATCACTATTATTACAGTATTCAGGTGTCGATCTGATTGACCAGATTACACTAAATCAAATATATTTAAGTCATATTGTATCTTAATCTTAAATAATCTGTGTTACTTAATTCTAGTATAAACTCAAAATAAGAATTTTATGCCTCTTCTTGGCTTTGAATTCTCACCTTTTTGCTCAGCCGATTGTTTAAATGATTTCCCACCAAATCATTGTTAATATTATAGCTACTGTATTACAATCAATGGACCAATATGTGGAGATACATACAATAATAGCATTTGGATTAGTTTATCTATTTTATATTGTATAAATTAAAAAATGAACGCATTCTCTCTCGACAACTTATTTAATGTATTCCCTGTTACACAAATTCTTTCGTTTTCTTTGTAATTCTTAAACCAAACAAGATCCATGCTTTAAAATGATATCAATACAATGTTTTTACATTAATAAATCCACATCATGATCTAATTTTTACTGTTGAAATATAACAAAGGCGTTTTTTCTTCATACACGTGTGCTGGGGGGCTTTCTGACCAGGATTGAATGTTGAATTTACAACAGAGATGAAGCTCTGACACTCGTCGTTGCTTGTTTAACTCAACAGATACATCGACAAATGGCTCGGCCAGCCTGTCGGTGACGTCAACTTATAACAGCCAATCCAGAAGCCTCCTGGGCACCTTCTCCAGGGGTAATCCTCTTACGTAGAGGAGCTGTCCGATCAGCACCGCACGCTGCGCTCTGTTTGCGCCATAAATAGTTCCTTACTATAAGTGGACGCGACTTAGAGCGCGAGGCACGATGATCGGATTGTCTTCATTTCGCTGCAGAAATAGTTATACGTGATGTTTAGCCCGACTTATACACTTTTACGCACTAAAACCACGAGGGGATTTAGGGCGAGTGTTTAGGGTTTAGTGTCCGGCTGCACCCTTTCCCTTTAGGGGGAACGCCGCCGGCATGTTGCTCCTCTTGTGCGGATTGTTGTGTGTTTGCGCGCTTGGCGGCGGCCAACTACCGAGCGGCCAGGCGGACGATGGGAAGCGATACATCTGCCGGGCTGTGCCCCTCAGCGGAGATTCCAGCTGCCCTGTGACTCTGTTACCGGAGCTGAACGCCGGGAGCCAGGAGGAAGAGCTCAGGAATACCGTCATGCAGCTCCGAGAGACCATCTTACAGCAGAAAGAAACCATTGCCAAGCAGATAGGCACCATCAACGAGCTAACCACCAAGCTGTCCCTCTGTGCCTCAACCGACGACAGGAAGTACGACAAAGGGGCTTCCTGGGGCAAAGAAAAGCAAAATACAATGGGGGACGTTCCAAGAGACCCAAATGACTCCATCGATAGTCTTGGAAAAACCATGCAAGGACTCAAGGACCGGCTGGAGAATTTGGAGGTAAGTCGGTACCAGTTGCGCAAGGCACAGTCTGCGCCAAAAGCGTGCGTAAAGGCACGGTTTGACTGAAGCGGATTTGTGGATTCACTCAGAAGTCAGCGGTTCCTTCGAGAATCATTACGCACCGAACGTTTCTGTGAGAATCAGATGAATGGTCCAGACCAGCGGTTCTCAAACGGGGGTATGCGTGACCCTGCGGGACACGTGATATTTAAAAGAGATTTATTTAAAATGATCATCCATTCAAATGTTCAAAAAAGCTATTTAATAAATATTCAATCAAATAGAATTTTATATAAAGGAAACTTCATTATCCTAAACCCCCGAGTCAGCGATCATTTCCTCGACCTTTCTTGTAACACCGCAGCACTTTAAAATCAATGAGCACTAACTATTATGTCCATGTTACACTAAGCAAATCTTCATGAGTCTATTGAGCGGCATGCTGGGGATCATTTATTGGGAGTTTAAAACTGAATCAAATAAACTAATCTAATAACAGGATTGGAAGACCTTATATTGTATTATATATTATACCGAACAATGGACTGATGCAGCTCTCAGGGGGTGGGGGGGGTCTCCCTGTCCTCCATCCCCTTGGTGCACTTCCTGCTCATGTTGACCTCTCCGTTGTTCCTCAGCAACAGCATCTGCGCGCCAACATATCCGGCGCCTCGTTCCCCAGTGAGCTCCGCGACCTGCTGCAGCGGCGGCTCAGGGAGCTGGAGAAGCAGCTCCTGAAGAAAGTCAGCAGCCTGGAGGAGGAGAAGAGCATGCTCTCCAATGCCACGGCCGCTTACAGGCTGAAGACGGAGAGCACGCTGAGCGCCCTGGTGGACAGGATCAGCGAGCTGGAGAAAGGTATGTACGGAAGACACCACTCACCATAACTGTATAGATAGAAGATGAAACGTCGTTATGAGATGATGAGTCAATGTTGCTACCAAGAAATATAAGACTGACTAAAGCATTCTATCTATTATACACTAATGGAGAGGAGACGAGAAAGGCACTCAGGGGAATACACTAGTTGATGGATCAGAGACAGACATGGACATTCTGTTATCTCCCTGTTTACAGACCTGTTTATCTCTCTCTCTCTGTCTCCATGTCTCTCGCCAGGAGGAGGAGACTTCAAGTCCCCGGAGCAGTTCAAGCTGTGCCTCCCCCAGAGGACCAACTACCTGTACGGCCGCATCACCAAGAGCCTGCCGGAGATGTACGCGTTCACTCTGTGCATGTGGATCAAGTCCAGTGCCAGTCCAGGCATCGGCACACCTTTCTCTTACGGTGTACCGGGGCAAGCCAATGAGATAGTGCTGATCGAATGGGGCAATAACCCCATAGAGTTGCTCATCAATGACAAGGCGAGTTTCCTAAATCTGCTACGGCTTTATGGTTTTGTGATGAAAATGAAGCTCAGCTAAGAATATTGTATCATGAACCAATTAGGTTGCCCAGTTGCCATTGGAGGTCCGGGATGGAATGTGGCACCACATCTGCATCTCTTGGACCACACGGGACGGCCAGTGGGACGCTTACCAGGACGGGAGGAAGCTGGGAACTGGCGACAACCTGGCCGCTTGGCACCCCATCAAACCCGGGGGGGTCATCATCCTTGGGCAGGAACAGGTGAGGAAGCAGCAGCAGTAATGAGGTTTTCATGGCAGAACGATTAATACCGTAATGGGAGGCCTGTCGGTGCCCGTAGATGCTGAGGTCCCCTTCTGGAACAATTTGTTCATTATTCAGAAATGGACGACAATGAGACAATCAATGACTGTTACGTTTTGTGGTAATCAAATCAGTATTTGAGGACGGCTCTTATCTGAGGACATTGTAGACAAGCAGCAAATTAAATTAAAGTTTGTTTTAAACATTTAAATGAAAACCGATTTGCCTTGGAATAAAATGTCCTTTCGGAACAACCGAAGGATGGATCATTATTAGTGAAATCATGAACAGACCTTTGCTTTCCAGAGGGGATGAACTCTCGACATAGTGTTCTGACATTCATGGTCACCAGATGATGGTGCCCTATAAATACTGGGTGTCTTGTTTTTAGGGGAAATGTCTTGACAACACCCACAGTCCCCCTGACTTCTTCCTTTACCCCAGTAAGATAACGGTTGATTACGTCGTTGTTGAAGCTGTTTCTCATTCACGGCGCTCGCAGGACGTGGTCGGCGGCCGCTTCGATGCTGGTCAGGCGTTTGTGGGCGAGCTGAGCCAGGTCAACATCTGGGACCGCGTTCTGAAGCCGGTGGAGGTCCAGTCCATGGCTAACTGCAGCGCGTACGTCCCCGGAAACGTGATTTCCTGGCTGGCGAGCAACGTCGAAGTTTTCGGGAGGGGGGCGTTCAAGCGGCCCCTGGAGGTGTGTCAGGAGCGGCTGCCGAATGCTTAGGACCCACGTGTTGCGCCTCTCCTCAGATTCACTGCTGTTTCCATCCATTCAGCGATTCTTTTATCGCCTTCTCTTGCCGAGGGGCAGTTTATGGACTTTACTTTGATCTTAATTTGTTCTGCTCTGCACAGAGACATCCCATCAATAACGGCCATCTCATAAGAAGTTGCAATCAGAGAGTGTTTAAAGGTTTATTTCTTTACCATAAATAGTACTGCGATCTGTAAACCCACCGCCGCGGTAAAAGGTCACCCCGGGTACCGGTACAAATACATCCTCACCCCCTCACAGCCCCCCCGCCCGACTATCTCCCGCTCCACTCACAGGCTTTAAAGTAAAGAAAATCCAAATTCAGTGGAAAAGTAAAGCTTGTCTCTTTGTGTGTACCAGAGACTGTAGAAACACAGCTTTGCATCACACATACGTGACACCAGTGATACTAGTGAGTCCATCACCGTGCTTTTCTTTCCTTTGCCTTTTGTTTGTTCCCAAACTGGTTTAAATGGTGAATCCTGTTTGAAACGTGTTCATAGCTTCAATGTGGTGATGTATCTTCAGTTCTTGATTTGGAACATTGTTGCTGTGGATTGTCGAATAAGGCTTTCAACAGAACATGTAACAGGTTAGATCATAACTCTCTGAAATGAATTTTGAATGTGTAGCGTTTTCTACTATTTAGTGTCTTTTTTTATGTAATCACTGTTTTTAGCACACGTATCACGCATTGTCCATCTTTTCTCGTGGCCTTCTCGTGGAGACCTAAGTGCCATTAAATGTTGTGGGTGTTAAAACGTCATTGCTTTGACAATAACAACAATGTGGAAAATAAAGAAAATATCTGCTGCAAATGAAATCCATACATTTGGACTTTTTATCTCTGAGTTTACTGCTCATCAGTGTAGTTTCTAGTTTCTATTTGACGTATATAATCAAAGGTATTTATTAATTCCATGAGGGGCAGATTAAGATCCCGTTGCCTCTTGGTAGCAGTGTGTGTGAAGCTGAAAGGTGACACATGGCATTAGTTAATCACACCGGCTGAGCAGGATGCGGTGGCCCGAGCCAAGACAACAGGTGTCCCGGGTGGCATTAGCAATACTTAAAAGATGAGAAAGGGTGAAAGGTCAGAGGTCGCCTTAACTATATTCTTCCTCAGGAAAGGCAGCTCTTAGTAGAGCTAAAATGAAGACTCAAGGAAAAGATAGATAGATAGATAGATAGATACTTTATTGATCCCTCAAGAGGGAAATTTTGGTGTCGCAGCAACATGTACAAGGAAGAAAATAGAATTAAAAGATACACATTATATACAATATAATAAGATAAAAAATATTAAATTATTAAATAAAATGAAATAAAATAAAACAAAAGAATAACCTCCAAGAAGAGACAGAGAAGAATTGAGTTTCTGTTCATAATTTTATTGCTTGTCTTACATACTGACAGTGTATTGAAGAAAGGTTGCTTGGTTGTTGGGTTTATTTTCGCGTGCTACAAATGTAAAATGAAAGAAGAAAATGATGACAAAGAGGCGTTGTAAAGTACATAGAATATTTACCATGACAACCAGCTGAAAAGGTGGGACAAAATGATTTGACGAGCATCATATCAGCACAGCCGGACTAAAGAATACTGTCATATCAACCATGTAGCCTCAGATCCGCTGAATGCTTGAATAGGCACCGGTTGCTCACATCATCTCTGAGCTTTAAGCTTCAATGATGCAGATTAAATTGCAGCTATTCTTTCGTAATTCAAATAACAATAATAACAATATTATTACATATATATAACAATCATTTCTAATAAGAGAGTACACAAATGTTTTCCTTCAGTTGACGTGTGTGAATGAAAAATAGTTTAGATCCGTGTGCCTTAAAAGCTGTGAAAGGCTGCAGACTTCGATCCCACAGCGACTCATTCGTCAGGAGACTCACGGTCGACAATGTCGAGACATCGCTGACGGAAGTAAAAGTCATTAAACACCTTTATAGGCGTTTATGGATGGTGCACCGTGTGTGCTCCAATGCTCCAACACTTTGGTCCAGGCTGAAATATTCCACCAACGTTTGGTTGCAATGCGATGAAATGTGCATCCAGAGGATGAATCTTAAAAGATTGTCGATCTCTTGACTTCTCATCACAAGCGGGTGTTTTAGTGCATTGAATGTTTAACAAGAAAACAGCGTGTCTACCAAACACCTTCCGTTTGTGAATGCGCTGTCAACGCGTACTATTCTCCCACAATGCAACGCCCTGTGGACATGTTTCAAGCCAAACATGAGTATTAAGCATTGAAAGACAAACAAAAAATAATGTGTTGTTGTGCTTTGTCTTTTTTTAATTCTTGCTAAAGTAGTTGGCATTAGTTTCAGTTTGATTGACATGTTTATATCAGTTGCATCATCATCATCGTCGTTAAATATAGAAAAACACATAAATAAATAATCAGATCACAGCATCTGTAAAAGAACACTCATTGTTTAAACATGACTTGCAGTTGTGCTATTCATTTATTATGAGTTGATGGGAATGTCAGCCAAAGGTCTGGGACTCATCGATCATCTATAATAGAGAAAGTGTGTGAGCTACCTGCTCACTGATCACACACTCCTAAACACAAAAAAGGCATTTTATTAAAATGTGTTTTGCAGAAATGATTCTTCTTCATGCGAGATGGGATTTGCTCCGCGGGGCCATAACTGCATCTTCTCCCGTCTCCATGAGCCCGGACGGAGGGCGGCGTGGAGGTTAAGAGCACTACTGTGTCCCGTGCTGCGTCAGGAGAGGCTCCTTCTCTCCCTTCGCCACGTCGGAGAAGTTAAAGACGATCGCGCTTTGACCTTCGGCGTCTTGGTTCTTCAGAAATACGGCGTTGCTGCACGTTGCAACCTGCAGAAATCAATTACGTCGTGCTGAAAGAGATGTAGTTTGGGTCCAGCTTCCTCAAACTCTGGGGACAAATATTATGATTTTTGTGCCACACACACACTTGTGTTGCTCAGACAAAACATGTTGGCGGGCAGAGACGGACCCCTAGTGGTCACGAGCTGCAGTCACATGGGCCCTTCAGGGCCGACACACACACACACCTCAGGGGTTTAATGCTAAACATCATGACACATCGTTTAAATCGACCTCCGGGTCACAAAGAGGGACATTAAGCAGTTGCATTCCAGACGGCTTCACGCAATGTGGGTTTTCTTTGGGACGTTCTGTACCTGGGATCCGTGGCGGTGACGAGGGCGGCAGGCGATGACCGCGATGAAGGAGAAGGTCGCTAGAAGAACGGCAGCGCACGACAGGATGAAGATCAAGTGGGTGTTATCTACCATTCAGACGGGACCAAGAACAACATGCTGCCTGTGAGTTTTCATCACCTCCTCCAGTACCTCTTCCCGCTGAACATGATGATACAAAACAGTTACATGTGAGCCTTCAGAGTGCAATGCATGCAAATGGAAGCGTGTCATTCTAAAATAGGATCTCATTCCAGCAACGGAGAATCAATTGAACGCGGAGAAAATGCATCTTCGACGTCTAAACGCAGCTGACGGGCACATGGTGCGTTTCATCCGTGAACCCCCTCGTGACACGACACGGCTTCGCTTAGCCACAGCAGCCATTTTATTTATCTACCACCTGTCTGAAGGTCCCGACTTGTCCCCACAGCTCTTCTCACAAGGTCACAATGTTGTGCGTGTGTGCGTGTGTGTGTGTGTGTGTGTCGCGCCCTCACTGTTGCGGACGTAGAGGCTGAAGGAGGTCTGCATCCGGCTGACGTCGTTGTGGACGCTGATGTCGACGCAGTGGACGCCCGCGGCGGTGAAGGTGTGGTTCAGTCGCAGCGTGTTTCCGTACAGCGCGGTCAGCGTGCAGCTCGCCGCCTCGTCCGCCACGCAGTCGGTCAGGAAACGCCAGCACACCCACATGGGAGGACTGCACACACACACACACACACACACAGGGGAGAGAGAAGCATGGTGACGCATATTCAATTCCAAGACGTCAAATTCAAAAGGAGACGCATTTTTGTTCAGATACCTTCCATCGACATGAAAAGCCAAACTTGTGTTCTTAGACACCTGGTAGTCTGAAGGCCCCTTCAGCTCGATGCTTTTGATGGCGTCTACAAGAGAATTTGACTAATTATTCATTTGGTCCCCTTTTATAGTCTCAAGTCTTAACTTTACTTGACAGAAATGCACCCATCGATTCTCTCTGACAGTTTATTTGCCTCTAAATATACATGTTCACCATTCCGATCTGTTCGATCTGCCGCGTGTCGTTTTTACTGAACAAACACTTCTTCGTCTTATCATTTAGTTTCAAATGAATGACATAGTTAGTCATAGTTGAATATGAAGCTGTTATGTCCTGTTAACTGCAAGATGAAATAAAACCCCCAAACCACAGACCCAGGACCTGGACCTCGGTGGAGTAGACGTCGGCGATGGCGGGTGAATATGTGGTCACGTTCGCTCCCACTTTGAGGCGCAGTGTGTAGTTCCCCGAGGCGCTGTAGCGATAGCGGACCACCGGCTCCCTCCCTCGGATCACCTGTCTGCATCAACGGAAGAAGTAAAAGAAGACAGAAGCGTCCCACCCTTTTCTTAATATTTCAAACCGGAAAAGTCCTCATACCCGTCCCCTAAGTCCCACGTGTAGGTGAACTTTGCCGTGCTGAAATTCTTCTGGGGGTCGAAGCGTTCAAACGTGGTCTTGGTGGGAACACGCGAGGCCAGTTCTCCAGTGTTCCTCACGCGGGTAGCGTTCCCCTCCATCTGATAGAAAACCAACCTCCCCGCGATGCTTTCTGTTCAAAAAGAGAGTATTCTGAAGCCACAACGTCTGCAAAGGGGTGTAAATGAGGGCTCCTGGATGGCCTACCCAGGTGTGTCCAAGGGTCCGTGGTCTCTGCCACGCCGGCGCCCACCAGAGGAAACAGCAGCCAGACCCATGCAGAGCTTTTCCTGCAAGCACACGTCCCGCAGTTTGAATGGACAAAGTCAAACGTCTTACATGTACCTGGTGTCAGATCTACCTGTCCATATCTGCTGGTCCTCAAGCTGAAGTGAAGTTAATCCTGGTAGAGGTTGGACGCGGGGGGACCAGAGGGGGACCAGAGGAGGACCAGAGGGGCACTGTGGCTCCTCCTGACTGCTCGGGAGATTCGGAGAGGCGGAGGCCTGAAATTGTCACCATGCGTTTCAATCATGTGGCTCCGGATCAACGAGCAGCTGCGCTGAAGGAGACTCCAGGTCACATTCCTGTCAGCGATGTGGAGCATCTGCATGGAGAAGTGGAACTTTAAGAAAGGGAAATAACGCCGTGTGTGTGTGTGAAGATCCACACGGTGGTGCTAACAACTCACGACTCGACCAAAAAACAGGTTGTTCACTGGGGACTTTTTTCAAAGTGTGTATTGTATTGTTGGCCCAAGTCAGCATATTGTCAACTTTTCACTCCCTTATATGTAGATAACATAAAAAGGAAACGCATATGTAAAGCAGTTCAAAATGTAGACAACACATGAAGATACAACAAGAGACAAGTGATATTAAATTATTTGTTTTGACCTTTCTTTGCTGTCCTTGCTCCTAAATGGTGGAAGGAGGTCTCTGAAGACACCAGGACCACAGAGAGCCTTCACATCTTCAGACTAAAGACTCACCTCTTCAGACTCTACCTCCACTAACACACTAACTAATTGTAGCACTTAAATTGTACCTGTAGCGCCACTCATCTATGGCAAATTGTAAATTGGCTTATTTGAGGAAATTGCACTTGTTTCTTGTCCTTTTGAGTTTGTATCCTATGGTTGAATGCACTTTGGATAAAAGCGCCAGCTAAATGACATGTAATGTAATGTAATGTAATGTAATAACGCCTGCCCCAAGGCCCCAGACCTGCAGGCCCACGAGCACATTTACTCGGCCTACATTCAGGTCAATTAAGCACAACTATGCAAAACAATACTGAAATAAATATGACCAAAAGTTTAGGAGGAGGGAAGCTGGTCCACTGAGCCCCTCAGGCTCCTCTGGAGCAGGCTGATGGTAACACACGCCACAAGTCATTGGGTCTGCTGCCCTCATCAGGTCAGCAAACGTCTAACCGTGCAATTAACTTGTACTTGTTTGTTTGCACCGCAGCGCCCCCTGTAGGCCGAGGGGAGCGTTGCATTTCCCCACCGGGGAGTCGAGTTAAGACGCACGTTCTTGGTGTTGCTTTTTTTTTTGTCTCAAGAGGCACGAAGAGTCACCGCGTTTTTTTTTAATTTCACCGCGGGGGGAACTCGCATCGGATTGACCTGTGCTGTGACGTCACGCCCCTCGCGCCCCGCCCCCGGCCAGCCCTCACCGGGGAGCGTGCGCGCGTCCCGGTCGGCGCGTCAGTCAGCGCGTCTCTCTGCAGGGAGCAGGACCGGCCGCGGAGGGAACACCTGGATTACCAAACGCCACATCGGGGCCGGAACGAAGAACGAAGAAGCTTCCATCATGTCTCGCGCGCCCGATGACGTGAGCAAGCTCACCGAAAGTACATACAAGGTAACAGCAGGTCGTTGTTCACTGATCAATAATCATATCATAATAATAATAAATACATTATGTGATCTGCTTTGGGGGGAAGGTTCAGCTGAAGCCGTTTTATATCAGTTGAGTTATAATTATTATTTCTTTTCATTTAAATCACAGATAAAACGAAACTAAATATTTTTGTTTATGAGAGTTTCGGTGCTTTTATTTCATCCCATTACCGCCTTTTATATTGTGTTAAACTCTCTGTTTACAAGGGGAATAAAGTTTTATTAGTATTGTAAAACAGTCTATTATTCACCGATGCGCACGGAGGCAAAGCCCGACAAAGGACGCTCTCATCAAGCCGCAGTCTGACAATCAGTGATTGGATCAAAAGTCATTCATCCTCTGGGACCAAGCTAATCAACTGTATGCTGCTGTCACGTGATAAGCAGGCGAGAGGGAGTGTGTGTGTGTGTGTGTGTGTGTGTGTGTGTGTGTGTGTGTGTGTGTGTGTGTGTGTGTGTCCCAGGTCTTTACTTCTCTGCGAGGACCGATCATAGTAATCATACTATTAATATGAATTACAACAATACTGTTTTAATTCAAACTAATAGTATGATTAATATAAAATATGATATGAAATATGATTACTTAGTGGAATATCCTGGCTGGATAAGTAATACAGTTTACAGTTTGTTTTGTGTATCTGCGTGTGTGTGTGTGTGTGTGTGTGTGTGTGTGTGTGTGTGTGTGTGTGTGTGTGTGTGACACACAAAAAGGACAAAAGTCATAACCTGCAGTAAACACTTTCAGCTGGACAGAGACAGACAGGCTGACAGACAGACAGGCAGACAGACAGGCAGACAGACAGACAGACGGACAGGCAGACAGGCAGATAGACAGACAGACAGACAGAGATAGAGACAGACAGGCTGACAGACAGACAGACAGACAGGCAGATAAACAGACAGACAAACAGACAGAGATAGAGACAGACAGGCAGACAGACAGGCAGACAGACAGGCAGACAGGCAGAGAGACAGACAGGCAGACAGACAGACAGAGAGACAGACAGGCAGAGAGAGAGAGAGACAGACAGGCAGACAGACAGACAGGCAGAGAGAGAGAGAGAGACAGACAGACAGACAGACAGACAGACAGATAGACAGACAGGCAGACAGAGAGAGAGAGACAGACAGACAGACAGACAGACAGACAGAGAGACAGACAGACAGAGAGACAGACAGACAGACAGACAGACAGACAGACAGACAGAGACAGACAGACAGGCAGACAGACAGGCAGAGAGAGAGACAGAGACAGACAGGCAGACAGACAGACAGACAGGCAGAGAGAGAGAGAGAGAGAGAGAGAGAGAGAGAGAGAGAGAGAGAGAGAGACAGACAGGCAGACAGACAGACAGACAGACAGACAGACAGGCAGACAGACAGAAAGACAGGCAGGCAGACAGGCAGAGCAGGGAACCTGTTTCCTCCCCCCTCACCTCCTCCTTTCCACCTACGACTTCATTGTTCCACAGCGGGCGTGCCGGGGGAATAGAGACGACGGGGGGTGAACAGCACTGGATTGTCGGGGCATTTCAATGGGAGAAGGAGAGAGAAGAGGGGCAGGGGCTTTTGGGGGGGGACTGACTGCTGAAGTTTATAATGCAAATAGCTCCCGCTTGGTGGTGAAGCATGTGAAGTTTCTACTACAAGATCAACAGCGCAAATGCGAAAATGACCTCGCCACGTTTGGTTATTCTGGCATTGGCGAGATGTTTGTGAGGGAACGCGTGGACGAAGCTGCTGTAACCCTCTGTTCTCCTCCCCAGAACGTGATGGACCAGTTCAACCCGGGCCTCAGGAACATGGTCAACCTCGGAAAGAACTACGAGAAATCCGTCACAGGTAAACGTGGCCCCCGAGGATCTGCATCGCATCTGTCTCCATGTGACCTTTGAATCTGACCTCTGGACGTTGGTGTCCGTCTCTCCCGTGCAGCCATGACTCTGGCTGGGAAGGCCTACTTCGAAGCCGTGTCAAAGGTCGGAGAGAACGCCACCCTGTCCCCGGTCTCCAGAGAGCTCGGTGAGTTTCTCGTCTGACGTCCGTTGAAATGGTCATTTTCAAAAGCAGAGCAAAGAGACAAACTCTGCACACGGATGTGAGCTGATTGGGGTTTAAGGCTATTAAGGCTAAGCTAACTGACGGTGCGAACACCAGAAGGGTCTCACTCATCTCATCTGATCCCAGAACGCCAAATAAGGGTGTTTACCAAAACGTCAAACTGATTCCTCACAGTCCACGAGAGGACGAATGTCACTTTTCAAATCAATGCTGATGGCGTCTTTTGCCTGCTGCCCTGAACTGGTCGTTTTCCGGTAACTCATCGACAATCTTTCTATCACGCCAAAGTTCGGAGCTTACCCTGTAATTTGGTGCTACCGTAAATACTCTAGTTTATTAATAACGTTTAATTGAGCTGCCAAATTGCTAATAAGGTGTCCTGGTGGAAGCTCAGGTGGGTGTGAACTGACAGAGCTGTGAAAGTGGGTGAATTATGATCTGTGGAGTTATTGTTAGATGGTATTTGGCTGGCAGAGTGATGGAGTCTCCCGGTAGGTCAGGTCATTTCACAGAGCCACCGGTGTGTCGCCAAACTAATGAAAACAAAAGTCCTACTAGGTTTGAATCGGCGACTTTAGAGAAGCTTGTGTCGTTGCATCTGCACATCTAATCTAATCACACGCTAAAGAATTATTTATAGGGAGTGACATTATTTGGCCCCAATCGGTAGAATCTATTGAAAATGTTAAAACAGCTTCTGGTTCAACAAAAAAGGTGCCGGGGAGTCTTGAAGCGTAGCTGAGACAGTGTGAGTTCTCTCACGGAGCAGCAAACACGCTGAACAAACACAAAGACAGAGGAGGCCGCGATCCTCCGTCCGGCCCCCAAAAGGCCCAAAGCTGCCCTTTACTTTCTGCCTGTGGAGGCTCAGACTGTGAGGAGAGACCAACCTCCACTTTGTGTCGCTCAACGCAGTAAAACAGGAGACTTACAGGCGGGTCAGAATGTGCAGAGGTCGTAAATACTTCTGTGGGGTTTACGGTTGCTTGTTTCCGCCTCGGGTGAATCCTCCATAACTAGGATTCTTCCTCCAGTCGTGAACGTCCAAAATGTAGCATCAATTTCATATAAACTGGACAAACGCGAAGAGCGAACGAGCAGTTGTGTTACTGGGCTACGGCTGGATGCTGCGTGCAGAAGGATCTTTTTTCCTCCTGATGGGAGACTTCAGCCTGAGAGGCTCTGACGTCACGGCGGCGGGACGGCATCTGCAGGAAGAGACGTCACATCTCGCCGTATATCTAAAAGTCCAGTGGGCGGACAATTAGAAACGCTCCACAGGCAGCTGCCATTCCACTTGTTACAGGAGAAAGAGCAGCGACCTCCCCGGCCTTCCACCTTTTCTTCGTCTGCGGAGACTCGGTCCAAATTGTTTTTGGAAAAAATTCACCGACAGCACCAGAGAAATGGTGATGTCAGCCGCGCTGAGCCGCTGAGCGTTTCCTCCCGTATCTTCTCTGTCCGAGATTTATTCTGCGGGGAGAGACTGAGACATTTCAAACATCCGTCTTTGAGCTATTTCATCTCTCTAGTACATGAAAATGAATCTGGTGTCACAGGCATCACATCGGGGCAGCATAACTTGCTCCTAAATGCCAGTGAAGGTTCACCTCCCTGCCTCGTGTGTGAGAACAACCACAACACATTTATTATTGTCACACTCTGCAGGTCTCTAATGACCCCAGATCTCAAACAGCCCCCCTGCTGCATCTCGTACTCATACGTCATAAATCATGATAAAAATAACAACCCGGTACAGGGGGAGTTTTCCTCCAGAGGCCGTCCAAGGAGACCAGAGACTCGCTTCACGCTCAACAAACCATGAAGCTCTTCAGGATATATAATAGTTTTTCATTACAGATCAGTGTCGCCTCAGGGCCCATTTCTAGGCCGATCTGCAGCCTCCACATGATGTTCCTTATGCGGTGTTTGTTGGTTCTGGGTGCTTGTTTATACAGCAAGTCCAGAGTCCAGCATTTAACCGCAGTCACCGCGCCGCCTGCTTCAACACAGTGACATCATGGTGATAACGGGAAGGGAGGAGCTCATTAACGCCCACCTGACATTTGAGTCTCTCCCCACCTGCATTGGAATGTGTGCAGCTGAGACGCTGTTTGAGTCACGAAGGAAGTGACACACACACACACACACACACACACACACACACTGCGAGTCTGCGAATCCCATAATAAGACCACGGCCGATGTGACCAGCTCAGGTGTTGCTGACTTTAATGGAGGAGGAAACTCAATAAAGCGGCGGTTTTCCATTGGAATAAAGTGGCAGAACAGGGTCGAGCTTAAAGTGCCACTTGGTCAGCGACCAGCGTCTGCTTATTTAAGCCCACGTGGTGTGGGGGGTCGGCACGGGGCCCCCCAGCACATAAATGCCATCACCTGTCTAGAGACCAGGCATTCGATACAGGCAACAAAGATCCCTTGCAAATCGTATACGCCAACCCCACTTTTATAGCTTTCATTCATCATCCACCTTTGACAGATTATGAATGTCTGAACATTTATACGCAGCTTCAAAGTGCAACGTGTCTCGTGGTCTGAATCACACTGGCACGGAGCGTTGGAGTGTAACATGTGTAATCTGGAGGCGAGAACGGGCACGTTCACCACTCACCAGTCGTATGCGTGAATCATCCGCATGGACATTGAAGCTATCGGCATCGGCCTGCGGCTAATGACGGCGCGGCACTAGATGAAGATGCTGAAAAGTACTTCTCTGTCTTTTCTGTTCACACTGGAGCTCAACAGAATCCATTTTTGTACTTTCTACACCTTCGACTCTCACACCTTCTTACACCAAGCGAGCGTCAGTTATCTTCCTCCTTTGGAACATTTGGATCCACGACCCCCCCCCCGTCCCCCCCGTCCCCCCCGTCCGGTCTGCACAAAGCTGTGGTAACGCTCGGGAGCCTTTAGCCGCCCTCCAGCCGTCTTTCACACCTTGTTAACCCCCCGGAGGTGAAACCTGCAGGTGTACAACGGCCTCTTTGAACCTCCCCCCCCCCACTCTCGGCCTTCCTCAGCCTCTCCCTTCCACCCTGGCGGCCCGTTGCTGGGGCTGAACAGCCCCGGAGCCGCGCGCCGCCCCTCCCCGTGGAGGCACAAAGGCAGCATTTACCAGCACGTTCTGGTGACCTTCAGAGGGCCGTGTTGTTGTAGCTGTGGGGGGGGGGGGGGGGCAGCTCGGGTCATTACACCCGCTCGCAGGGAGGGATGACGGGTACGCGGGCTGCTTTTACAGGCTCCTGGGATAAAAGGAGTGAGCCCGACACGCGTGGCGATGTTCACGTGTCCCACGCGTACTTTCTACAGGTTTCGTCCTCCGGTGAACCTCCAGTCCACATTTCACCCCATTGTGCCGCACGATAACCCGCCCAGCTCCACTTCTGTGTGCCGTGTTGCCTCGGCGCCATTGTCTTGTGTCACTGCTGCTCTATCGGTGCCGTGGTCCTTCTGTCAATGCAGACTGTTCTGTATCTGACCGCACGATACCAGAACGCTTCGTGCAGCTTACTTATTGACAGCTGTTCAAACAGTGAAGGGAGGAAAGTCATCTGTGAAATATGGGCACAGCCGGCCGGAACACGCAGGCTGTGCCGGCTTATTAAGGGAAGGTTTCATAAAGGACATTTTTCCCCAAACATGCATCTTGTTATACACTGTGTGTGTGTGTGTCTGTGTGTGTCTGTGAACTCTTATTGTTGAGAGGATTGAGACCCCTCTCATGTCTGTGCAGTAAATATAAGGCTACCTAGCACATGTTCATATGTAAAGGCATGTATGACCGAGTGAGAATGCAACATGTTTTCTTGGTTCCTCGCGCTGACCTGCGTAACATCCTGGTGTCTCTCCAGGTGTGGTTCTGATGGAGATCTCAAACGCCCACAGGAGGGTCTTCAATGAACTAGATGAGAACGTAAGTAGCCTCCAAAATAATCCTCAACCGACGCGCGACTCACTGATGTTTGCGTCGTGTGGTAAAAAATAGGACGACTGACACATTTTGTAATCAAAATGCAAACTCAAAGCCACAGCTCTGGACGTTGCTTCATCCTGAATCGAAACCATTAAAAACATAATGGCGCTGAAGATTTTAGTTGTTGTGAATCATTCGCCGCTGCCGCTCGCTCCAGTTGTCTGATCTTCGGTTGTCTGACCTAACGTGTGTGCGAGAGGGGAAACGTGTCAATCCTTAACCACGACGAGCTGATAAGACGTCCGCCAGGAAGCCGTTACCGTGCACGCCGCCGGGCCACTGCGCGTTGTGTTTGCATGAAGTGTGTTGCTTTTTTTCTCTGCAGTTCAAGACGTTCCACAGGGAGATTGTTATCGAGCTGGAGAAGAAGACGGAGATGGACGTGAAGTACATGAACGTGAGTGCAGTTCTACGTTGTACAACAAATGTCATCAGCTGCAAACCGGCTCACTTCTCTCATCCCTCTCTTATCGCACGACGCGAAGGCCACCTTCAAGCGCTACCAGTCGGAGCACAAGGTGAAGATGGACCACCTGGAGCGCTCTCAGACGGACCTGAAGAAGCTGAGGAGGAAGAGCCAGGGAAAGCACTCGTCCAAGTACGAGATCCGAGAGAACGAGGTGAGAGGGGAAGCCCAGCGATACGCCTCGAACCCGAGTCCCGGTGCTTCAATGCGGCTTCGCGCCGCAAACGTGTGAGACGTGTGAGACGTTGTCGCGTCGCGGTGCTCGCACAGGAAGAAGAAGGCGCGGCACTTTGCGGGAGTGAAGCTGCAGCTTTCGATTCCCGGTTGTACTTTCATTTCACACAATGACTCAGGCATTTGGGATGTGGCTTTGAACACCCCATACCTTTAAAAAGTTATTTTTCCTGATAGGACAAAAGGGACAGGAGCCTCAGAGCGGCACCGCGCCTACAGCTGTTTGCATATTCCGCGTTATTATCAGTGCAAACAGTTCTAAATGGCAAAAAGAGCTGATAGGGATGCAGGAGAAAACGAAATCACTCTTCATTCATCTCGCTGAAACCTGTTTAGTGGTTTGGGAGGTTTGATTCAAGCTGAAGGGCAACACCCAAAGCAGGTTCCTAACAGCTATTTAGAACCAATGAGCTAACGTGCTGACATGCTAATCCAATATTATGATCTTACATGATTTTTATCGTCTCGCATGTAGTTGAGAGGATATTTACGTTCTGGATGTTTGTCCTGGTGGATAAAGATCTTTACATGACAAATATATTGGTCCATGAATACACAACATTCAATGTTACAACAATTCTATATATTCTTCAGATATTTCACATTGTCAAGCTTTCCAATCAAACCAACAGCGGTATGCAATAATATATTAATATATTCCTCTGCGTCTCAAACACACACTTTGCTAATTTCCCCTCAACACTAACGGCACTGAAATCAACTGTTACTGTGTTGGTGTGGAGGAGCACAGCGACGACCCCCCGCTGCTTCAGCGGGTCTGTTGTGTGGTTGGCAGCAAAGGAAGCGCGGCTCAAATCAGCGGTGCACAAGTCGGGTGTTTAGAACCAGACGAGACACGGCAGCTTTAAACATCACCGTGACAACCTGGGAAATACTGTTTGATATTATTTAACTATCTACCATTATTTTTTATAGCGTTGTTCATTGTCTCCGTGGTCACTTTGCTTCTCACTCACAATATTGCTCATTTAAAACCTGACTGGCTGTTAAAGCAGAACCAACCTGTGACCCCGTCTGCAGTTCATGGAGACCATTTCGTCGCGCCAGGTGGACATGCAGAAGTTCATCGCCGAGGGCTGCAGGGAGGCCTTGCTAGAAGAAAAGAGACGCTTCTGCTTCCTAGCAGACAAACACTGCGTGTTCTCCTACCAGATCAGCAACTTCCATGAGAAAGTAAGCACGGAGACATGCGTCATCCCGCCTGCAGGACCCTTCGTCTAAACCCTTTCTTTCTCCGGTGTGTCCAGGCCAAGGAGATGCTGGCCGCGCAGCTCCCGAGCTGGCAGGAAAAGTGCAGCGACATCACCAAGGTGCCGGACACGGTGAACACGATGATAGAGGAGCTCTCCCCGACTCCGGAGCAATCGCCCGTGGTGCAACGCTACGACGGGGTGAGCGTTTATCTGCAGCGGCACATCGGGACATCCTGCCACGACCTTTATTCTCTTATCTGACTCTCATCCTTCTGTGAGATGCTCCAGATAACAGAGGTCCAAATATTACATACGGGTGTTTTTTATCTTGCAAAGGTGCTGATATCTGTTGTAACCGATCTGTTGTGTGTGAAGTGTGTTATCATTATGTTGTTGTTCTTGGAAAGTCCCCTGATAAGTTTTTAAGTGGCTGTTTATTGTGCACGAGGGACAATTACCGAAAATGCTTCTCATCATTTTATTTCGCCCGTCTCTTATTGCATCCGCTCACTACATTCTTCTTCGTGGCCTCAGTACAACGCGGGGTCAAAGGTCCCTCCGCCGGCGCCGCAACTGAAGGCCCAAATCAGCCCGCTGGTCGACATGTTCAACCAAGAGCCCAGGATTCCTTTCAGCCCCCCCGCGGAGAACAGCTCAGGTACGGGGGCCTCCTCTGAAGCCCTGAACCAACACCCGCCCCTCACAGCGTCACTGGTCTCCTCCTCCGTTTGTTTTGTCAAAACCGACGTGATGCCGTCTTCCGGTTTCCAGAGCGGGGCGGTGTCGCAGAGGGCGGCATGTCCCGGTCCACGTCCCAGTCGTCCGGTCTCAACGTGGGCAGAAAGCCCCGGGTGAGGACGGTCTTCCCCCACGCGGCCGGCAACAACCCCACGCTGCTCAGCTTCGAAGAAGGCGACGTCATCGTCCTGCTCGTCCAGGAGGAGAAGGACGGCTGGTTGTACGGAGAGTTGGAGAAGACGCAGCAGTGAGTTTCCTGTTGAGGCCTCAGACGTTCGCCCCTCGGTGCTGATGGGGGAGCTTTGGCGCAGCGATGTGGAGGAATTGGCTGTTTTTTTGGGGGGGATTCTTCTTTGTCTCATTTTAACCCTCCTCCATCTCAGCGGTTTCAAAGTCTCACGATTCAGATTTCTTATCGTCAAGAAACACCATGAAAACCCGACAAACGCGTCGTCCTGCTCAAAGGTATCGTCTGCGTGGCCTAAAGTCTGTCAGAGAGAGACCCCCTTGGTTGTCCAACATCCTTCTTCTTCGCCGTTAACACTCGACCCTGCTACTGTAAATATACAGTAATGTGCAGTAATAAGTCGTAACGTACTGCAACACGGGCTGAAATATCGCTTCAGGTGACTCGTTGACAATAACAAAGACGTGTAATTCTTTCATCTAAAAACACGGGGAGCGTTTAGGCCTTTTGCGAGATAATAACACAGAGAAGTCTGGCGTGTGGATCAGGAACCAGCAGCAGCTCCGGTTCTCACGTGACTCCAGTTGGAAGAACCTGCCGCTCGCTACGTGTTTGTTTTAAGATTTAACACGTCGGACTCGGGACGCTGACAGTATGTCAGGTATGTCGCACACGGCAGTCGTAAGTCGAGGTCTCTCTCTCTCTCTCTCTCTCTCTCTCTCTCTCTCTCTCTCTCTCTCTCGCCCTGCCCAACAACACAAACAAACACACACACGCCAAAGCGTCCAGGTGCAGACGCACGCACGCACGCCAACAATAAGCATCTGCCGTTGCATATTTCCCTGCACGCCGGCACACCGTGAGGAGGAAGTAAAATGAGCTAAGAGAGAAAAAGCCACTGAGAACAAATGTGGACAGCAGCTCTGACTCCATCTCACCTCCATCACCAGCTCGCATAACGTTCACGTACAGAAATAGATGGTTGTGCAGCTGCAGCAGCGCAAATACACACAGCGGCCTTCGTGATTCCCCTCATCTTCAGCTACCCGCTTTTACAGGTTTACTGTAAACTCCATGGTGCCGGAAGAACTTGTGTCCACTATTTGAAGACATCTAACACCCAAAGTCTACGGTGGTTTCAAAGAGGACACATTCTGTCTCTTAGCAACACTGCGCTGGTCCGATGACTTCCGTGTCTTAGTGAACAAAATCTGCCTGACGTGGATTAAGTGCACGTTTCCTTCAAGTGTCCGTAGGAGCAAACACGCACGATGGTGACAGTCAGTGTCAGTTCTTCTGCTCCGGCTCTGTAAAGGACTCTTATTTTGTTTTATTTATTATCTTATTTTACAATCAAAGTCCTGCAAACGGGATATTTGAATTATCCTTTTAGTGGGATTCATTTTTAGACATATTACTAAAGCAGAACCTCCTCTGACAATCTTGTATGATTGTGCAATACACATTAACCTGAATTGGCCTCATCGCTGCCGGTCCAAAGGTTTACCTCCAGAAACTGGCTCATTGTTGACAATCTTTCTGGTTAATCTGTGAATCAAATGCTTGGTTGTAATATTTTGTTCAGCTTGAGTTAGTTTGGATCGATACCTCTCCCACTTCTTATATGACGTGGAAAGAAGATAACAGTTTATGGATATCCAGGTACTCTTTAAACAATAAAGCTTTTATATGATGCTATATTTAACCCTGTTATCGTGTCTTTCTCCTTGTTAGGCGGGGCTGGTTCCCCTCGTCTTACTCCAGACCGTATTCTGAACCAGTGATATCTAACAGGTGAGAAAACACTGCGGCATGCTGGGAAGCCGAAAGCAGGGATTCGTTTTACAGCTCAACCTTTGTTCCCGTGTTTGTTAGCAGCAGTCTTGGCACGCCGCTCCATCGTCGCAGCGTGGCCAGTCTGCAGGAGCGCGAGGAGGAGGAGGAGGAGGAGGAGCCCGTGCTGCTGCCGCCGGCAGACTACAGCGACGGCACCGCCCCCGGCCCTGCGACCCCTGCGACCCCTTCGCCACTGAACAAGGTCAATACCAGCAGCACGCGGAGCACCTCGTAACCACGCGTCCTCGGTTGTGTTCAGTTACTCCTCCGATGTGATATCTGGTCCATGCAAGTGTTAACGTCCACGGAGTGGGACACGGCCCATAAAGGTTGAATGTCCTCTGATACAGTATCTCTTATTCATCTCCGCCTCAGTGACCGCACCATAAAATGCTAAATCCAGAGTCTGACTAATCGTGTTTAATCAACTTCCTCCTTCCTGCACGGTGACTGACTCCACGCCCTCGAAGGAGAGCGCAGCCAGATACACGCCTCAATTCCTCTAACCAGTTTGAGGAAACATCTTATATCTATACAAACTGTTTGCCCACAGTTGTCATGTATCAGAAATCGAGGCACAAAAAAATGCTCTCAGGCAGGTTGAGGACTGAAGAGGTTCGAGGAGGAGGACAGTGACACGAAGGACAACAACCAACTCCTGCTCGTATGATTCCACACTGTGCAAACGTCTCCCGGCCCGGACGAGACGTGTCCAGAGGGCGGCAGGCCGGCTGTGCGCTGTGGGCTTGTTGTTGTGACTGTGGGGCAAAGGTGGGCTCCTGTGGGCCCTTTAGACCTGAGTGGAAAGCATTCAAAGCCACTCTGCATACTCCTAATACAGGATTCGGAGCGCATTGTACACATTATATTTAGCTTTTTTAACTTGACTTGTGGAAGTAATTCTCAATCAGATTTAAAGCATTCTAGCAATTTGACCTGAAGTGTCTGCAACCCTGAAAAGAAATTCTATCCAGAAGTACGAAACCCCACCGAGGTGGTTCCTGCGATTTATTCCTGCAATTATTAACCACTGGGATGCAACCTTTTTATCAGCTACACACAGGTAAATTAGAAAGATTTGTATCGGAACAACAAAATAAAATCCACTGAGTTTACTAAATCTAATCGAGTTAATGACTGAACGATAAAATCTTACTTTAAAAACCTTTTCTTCAACCTGACCTCAAATGAAAACAACATCCCGCACTAACAGACTTAATTCCTGCAGCTTTGTGTCGACTCGGTGAGGTTAGCGTGTGGTTTAAGTATGTGCCAAAGCTTGTCTGCATGGATCGGTGAGGACTTAAACCAGTCTGACCAGTCTGGGGGGGGGCGTGGTTCGGTGTGCGTGTTGAATGAGGTGTCTCATTTCTGTCCACCGGCTCTAAAAAGGTCCTTTTCTTTTGTGTTTTTTTTTAGGTTTCTTTAGGTAATGGGACTGCAAAGGCTGCCTTTCTAGGGTGAGTGACCTGACACAAATAACCAGCGCTGGCAGGTTTCCACGGATGTTGTTGTGTTGTGTAATCAGATGATTTCTTTCCCTCCTTCATTCCTGCAGAGGAGGGAATCCGTTCGCCACCGTCAAGCTGAGACCAACGGTGACAAATGACAGATCCGCACCACACGTCTAACGCCAAAGACGAGGCTTTTCGCCGCTGCCTTCAGGGCCTCACCGGACCCCTGCGACACACCAAATATCCCCCCCGGCACGACCTCTCACCAGGATGCATGCTGCTCTGTCTGCGTGCCAGGCTGCTCTATTAAAAGAACCCATTGTGTTGTTGCCCTTAACACCGACATCTTGCACAATCAAGGCACGGAGAGGTAGAATGGCAACGATTTTTGACACGTAAAACATTTTGCGTTGTAAAACTTCACCCCAAAAAAACAAATGTTTGGAATATGAAGGCAGTCAAGATGCTGGACTCCACCGCACAGTCTATAGATAGTAACTACTGAATGTAAATACTCAGATAAAGTCACTGGGTCCCCCACAAACACTGATGGCGTTTCTACTGCCATGAGGAGATTTGGGCGAACTGTCCCTTTAAGATGCAAAGCGAGTCTTTTCGGGCTGGTTTGTGCTGCAGTTTGTGCCGTGTTTTGCCGCAGGACGAAGGGCGAGCAGCAGCCAGGCCGTCACCCCGACTCGCCGCAAACATCGTGCTTTCTGTTTTTGTTAAGATCGTTTTTGTCTTTCTTTTTTTAAGAGGTATTATGACATACGAAGGTTGTGACGATGAAGGGAGAGTGACAGTTTTGGGAAAAAGGTTTGTCATTTGAGTTAAGGCAAAACAGTACGTCACTGTTTAAAATGAGAAGGCTATTTATACACACTAAGTTTGTATGAGATATTTAAATGATGTGGGCAAAAGTCATTCTGTGAAGGCGTCCTTTTTGAGTACCACAGCTGCACGTGACCCCAGGGTCACTATAACTTGACAGACAATGACCCCTTGCCTTCACCCCTCTTGTTTAGTGTAGATTCTGACAACAGTTCACCGCTTATATGACATTTGAACTCTATGAATAAAGTGGGTCATTGTTTTAAAGTATTAGTAGAACACGTTTTTGCCGTGTTTTTGCTTCACCGAATGTAAATGTGTGATGAAACTGATTGATCCGCGCAGACCCACTAGTTGTGCGACAGTGAAGCCATCGTGGTTATCGCCTCACGCTTTCAGAGTACCTCGCCACTGTGTTGACCAATGTAGTCTTTTTTATCTCAATAAAACAAGTTAAAGTAAAAGTTTGCATAATTCGTGTTTGCGTTCCTGCCTCGCATACAGGTTTATCTTGTGGAAGAATAGAGCCTCACAAACATTTAATAAACAGTATATTGACTATTAGAGAAGCAGAGAAACTAAGGAAAATGACTAACTGAAAATGAATTAATTGATCTTGAACATTGGGTCACCCCTGCTATTTATAAAAGTGAGTTCTAATCTTCATTAATTTAATCATCATAGTCTCCCCACCTCATCTCAAGGCCAGTCTGCACACACCTGTGTGGGACGGCAGGGTTTCAGATCAATGAATCGTATTTTAAAAGCTGATCATACGTAATATCAACTCGTTACCAGACAAATGTATTTTAGCATCAAGTACTGGAAACAGGACCATACTCAAAGTACAAGTACCCAGAAATTGTACTTCGGTGCAGTACTCCTACTTTTCACCGCCGTCGTGGGCATTTTTAGGTTATGAGGCCGGCAGCGCCCTCTGCTGGATGCCGACGCGACGCACACGCGCCGCAGGGAACCAATGGGAATCGACGGAACAGCGACACTTCCGGTGTCACGTAGGAGAGATAAACTATGACGTCAATATCGGAGGGACGCAATTGCGATTCCGGCCGCTTTTCAGCGACTGTCACCTGCTGACGGAGCAGCGGGGCCGCTCGCGCCGGTTGACGGTTGATGAGAGGAAGCGACAGGTGAGTTCGCTGCGTTTCAACTCTCGTTCACCGGCTGCTTTCGGCGCGAGGAGACCGGAAGTGCGAACCGAGGAGCAGGCGTCAAAGTTTACGGCCGGTTCTCCTCAACAGAGAGCGCGTGTGTGTTTGTTTGTTTGTTTGTTTGTTGCCTCCACGGCTTAACACGTTCCACGTCAGGTATCACACGCACACACACACACACACGTGCACACACACACAACGGGTGAGGGGCGGCTAACGTGTAGCACGCACTGTGCTAACACAGCATATGGATGCTTATGGCTTTATTGCTGTGGCGTCATATCAGCCATTTGATTGTCACTATAATAATATTATTATTATACAGAGTGGGTCCATTATGACAAGCTTCAAGCAACCTTGAATATAAAATATTATGATATGTATGTAATAATGTAATAACATCCAGAGTTGTATTTGATTATCTTTAAGGATTGAGTTAAAAAAAAACAACCCTCCCTATTCGGAATGAATATGATTTCAACACACGTCGTGCCTGTCGTCCTTCATTCCGGAGGACATAGGACATTTAGTCCCTTTCGCTGCACGTCATCTGCACCCCCTCCTCCCGCCTCCAGGTCCCCGCCATGCCCGTCTCTCTGCTGTGGGCGGTGGACGTCTACGGGCGGGTCTACAGCCTGTCCACGGCGGGGCAGGTGTGGGAGCAGTGCCGCGACGCCCAGATGGAGTTCAAGCGGGTGACGGCGGCTCAGCGGTGCTGCTGGGGCATCGCCTGCGACAACGGCGTCTACCTGAACGTCCACGCCTCCGACCTGCCGGTCCGCTGCCAGGAGGAGGCCTACGAGAACCAGGTGGGTTCCCGCCTCGGGCCGCGTGTGCTGTGTGCGATTGGCGCTTCCCCCCGGTCGCCGGATCCACCTGCCGAACGTCAGTGTCCCTCTTTCTGTCGTCAGCGGTGGAATCCCGTGGACGGTTTCTCGGATCGGTTGCTGCCGAGCGATCGCTGGCAGTGGAGCGACGTCACGGGTCTGCAGCACCAACCTCTGGACGGCTTCCGGCTTCCCTCCGTCAGCTGGGAGTGGGAGGGCGACTGGCACGCCGACGAAAACCTCGACGGAGAGCCCACGGAGAAAGGGGTGAGCGTGCAGGTCGTGTCGCCGCCAAAGTCTCCACCTTTTTTGGCTTCTTAATTCTTCTCCTTCGCTCTGACGATTGGGGCGCTTGCGTCTGCAGGGATGGACCTACGCCATCGACTTTCCCGCCACTTACACCAAAGACAAGAAGTGGAACTCTTGCGTCCGACGCAAGCGGTGGCTCCGCTACCGGAGATACAAAGTCATGGACAGCTGGGCGAAGGTGCGTGCGTGTTGTGTCTTTATGTGTGTGTGTAACGCCTTGCGTTTGTTCACCTGCGTGTCTCTCTTCCCGTGCGTGGCCTCACAGATCCCCTCACAGCAGGCAGCGCTTCCAGATCCCTTCAGCGACATCAGCTGTGGAGGCTGGGAAATCAGTGACGAGCCCCGGGGCCGGATGTCCCTGTGGGCTGTGTCTCTGCAGGGGAAGGTACACACACACACACACACACCTGCAACTCGCTTACTGTCCTGCCACCCATCCTCGCCGACCCTCCTTTTCCCCCACAGGTGTGGTTCAGAGAGGGAATCGACCACCACAACCCGGAGGGCTCCTCGTGGGAGGAGATGACCCTCCCCGGGGAGGTGGTCCAGATCAGCTGCGGCCCGGGGGACCTGGTCTGGGCGGTGCTGTGGGAGGGGCAGCTCATTGTCCGGGAGGGCGTCAGCAGAGACTGCCCCAAAGGTACGGCCCCACTCCTTTTTGAGTGCGAGTTGGTTCTTGTGGTGTGTATTGAGCACATTGTGTCTCCCCGTGTCAGGTACCTCCTGGGCGGTGGTGGACTCCCCCAGTCCTGAGGTGGGGGCCACGCACGTCGCCGTGGGAATCAACGTGGTCTGGGCTCTGACCAAGGACAACAAAGTAAGGGAACCCTGACCATCGCACTAGATGACCAGAAGGACTGACTTTTAGTTACCAGTTAGTTGCTGAAGAGCCCTTTCTCCCCCCTCACCTGCTTTGCCAGGTGTGGTTCAGACGCGGCGTGAACTCCCACAACCCTTGTGGCTCCGGCTGGATCGGAATGGTCGGAGAAATGCTCATGATCAACGTAGGACTCAACGATCAGGTGACTTGAAGCCGCGTGGCCTCACGCCTTCCTGCCGGCGGCGTTCAGTGTGAGGTTCTGGGATGTGCACCGTCTTTAGTCGACCTGTCGTCCGTAGGTGTTCGCTGTCGGCCGCGAGGATCGGGCGGTGTACTTCCGGCAAGGCGTCACCTCCAGTGAGCTGAGCGGGAAAACCTGGAGGGCCGTCACGGTCCCCCGAGACGGAGACCGATCGCACTCCAGCGCCAGCAGCGTGCAGAGGTGCAGAGGACACACGCACACACACACACACTGGATATAAGATTTAAGTCTTCTTCTACAGAGCACGATCGCGTTCAGAGAGCAGGGTTCATTCAGGGTCATCGTGTCATCATGTATGTAATATAAAACCCGCTCCGTGTCCCAGCGCTGGGTGTTACTTCTGCGGCGAGGAGCGTGCTCCATCAGCAGTGAGTGACGTGGAATCCGACACAGAGAAAGGATCCACAGATGGCTCCGGCCTCCTCCTCGCCGCCGCCGCCGTCTCCACAGAGCCCTCAGCTGATGCCGCGCCTACGGACCCCCCCGAAGCCCGCGTCCCCAAAGTCACCAGCGACAGCTTCATCTCTGACCTCGTCTCTGACCGAGAACCAGCAACGGCCCCCTGGGCCGCAGCTGTCCCGGAGGAGGACCTCGTCCTCGGAGAAGAGGAGGTCCGAGCCCCCTGCGCCGGCGCGGCGATCTCCTCCAGCCAGTCCGGAGGCCTCGGCCAGTGGAGCAACGTGGATCTGGAGGAGGCGCAGGGCCAGCGGGACCAGGCCGGGGCGCCGGCGGACTCGGCTGACACGTGCAGCTTGTCATCTTTGGCCGCGTACGCTCTGGCCGCGGAGGACCAGTACGGGGCGGACCAGCACCCTCTGTGGGCCTGGGTCAGTGGGGGCGGCTGCTCCGTGGACAGCCACTCGCAACTCGGCTGGTTTAACTGCTCGACCACGAACGCCTCGCGTGAGTTGCATCGTTTCCTAGTAAACCATTAAGCTGCTGGACTGAATGATGAATGAAAAAGCGATGTGATTAGACATAAAGTACAGCTTGTGTACTGTGGTGAAGTCGTGTGACATGATTATGCAATGACACAAAGAGTACCACCGAGGTTTATTCCACAACCGTTTCCTTTGTCCTTCCCAGCCTTGGTCCAGTCAGTCCAGTCCATGAGTCTCTCTGTCACTCCGGCACAGACGGCCGCCTGGCGGAGACAAATCTTTGAGCAGCTGAGTGAGCGGACCAAAAGAGAGATGGACAATTTCAGACATTATGAGCAAGCCGTAGAACAGGTACCTGCCATGTATCAAGGAGACGCGGCCTGCCCCACAGCGGGGCCTCGCTGACGTGTATTCCTGTTTTGTGGACGCAGTCTGTGTGGGTGAAGAAGGGAACCATGCAGTGGTGGAGAGACTGGAGGCCACACAAGTGGACGGATGTGCACTTTGCCCTGGAGCAGTTCTCCGGACCGGAGGGCGACAAGGACGGCATCCTCTTCATCTACTACAACTTTAACGAGGAGAAGAAGGTGGGTTTCATGCACATGCAACCATGCTCTGCAGGGTTCTTCTGATGTCCCTGTCAGATTGGCCCGTTGCTTGTATCGCACGATGGAAGCAAGACTTTTCAATGAATCTCCGCTGCTTCTGTTTACTTTCCGCCTCCTTGTTCCGTCTCTTCTTCTTCGCTCTGCCGTCACTCGCTCCAGTACCTGCATGCCTTCATCAACGAGGTCACCATCCTGGTTCCTGTGCTCAATGACGCCAAACACTCGTTCGCCATCTACTCTCCTGAGCGGACCAAGCAGAGGTGGCCCATCAGGTTGGCGGCGCCTACAGAGCAGGAGATGCATGATTGGGTATGAACGAACGCTGCTCAGTGTTTCTGGTGCCAGAAAACCACTTCTTGGAGGTGACCTCCATGCACACGGTTGCCCCCACTAATGGCTCCTTTCTGGCTCTAATCCCTTCCTTTCTGTGCTTTTCCAACCCGACGGGTCGGCCGTTTACCTCCTTCTGCTAATCAAGCTGGCGTTGCTGAGTGACGCATGCTGCAGCTCCCGGGGGATCCAGGGTCCTCCCTCCAAACAGGCCGTGTGGTCCGTAACATGCAAGGGAGACATCTTTGTCAGTGAGCCCTCTCCTGGTCTGGAGGCCGTGCCTTACCCGACCCCCTGCGACCAGATGTAAGAATACGAACAAGTCACGCACGTAAAAAAAAACCCGTAACAATCGAGCCTCTTATGAAGCGTCGATTGGTTGATTTGTGCAGGTTCTGGCGGCAGGTCGGAGGTCACCTTCGCCTGGTGGAGAGCAACAGCGTGGGCGTCGTGTGGGGGATCGGCTACGACCACACCGCCTGGGTGCACACGGGGGGCGACGGGGGAGGCTTCTCGCAGGGTCTGGCCAGCAGCACGGATAACATCTACACACAGGTGGATGTGAAGAGTGTCTGCATCTACGAGAACCAGCGGTGGAACCCCGTCACCGGCTACACCAACAGGTGGAGGTCCAACGTCTGGCTTTCAGGAAATGTGCAAACTGTTTTTGTCAGCGGAAACATCTGGAACCTCGCGTCACTTTCTTTTTTCACTTTACACTCACAAGGCACAAAAGTGCAGCGATGTCCCTGTTGTTTGTTTCATCTTTTAACAGTTTTTTCCTCTAATGAGGACAAACTTTAACAAACAAAGGCAGACGCTAATTACCACAACAGCTAAAGGGTGTGTTGTTTTTGTAACGTTTGGCCTGGAAGTCACGTGACCCCTGTTTGTTCCAGAGGGCTCCCTACAGACCGCTACATGTGGAGCGACGCGTCGGGACTACACGAGTGCACAAAGACCAACATGAAGCCCCCCTCCGCTCAGTGGACGTGGGTAAGTACGGCGACATAACGGCCTGGTAGATTGTTGAGCGAGACTCTTTGCTGCCGTAGATGAACGTGAAACTCGCCCCGTGGTTCTATTCTGAACAAAATATACACGTTTGCTGTTAAATGATCCCGGACGAGGTGTGTAGCCGGAAACGCTAAATACTGAAACCTTCTCGGTTTTCCACTTATACCCATATTTGCTGCTTCCAGGTGTCCGACTGGGCCATTGACTACGGCGTCTCCGGGGGGACGGACAGAGACGGCTGGCAATATGCAGCTGACTTTCCAGCGTAGGTTTCATTTACTATTCCTCTTTTTAGAAATAAAAAAACCCAACGCAGCCCTCATAGTTTTGATTTGTAATGAATCTGTTCCTCCTTCCTTCCTCTTCCTCGTGTCTCCACGCAGGTCGTATCATGGCTATAAAACGCTGAAGGACTTTGTGCGTCGCCGGCGATGGTCCAGGTACTATGAGACGCTGCTCCGTCACACATGTGTTTGCACAGGGGAAATATACATGTACATACATACATGCATGTCTGTCTACTCAAATCTGCTTGTTAAGGGGTCACAGATTGGGGGCCCCTGTGAGCATTTGTGTGTTTCCCTCCTGCACAGGAAGAGTAAACTGACCACAACAGGACCCTGGCAGGAGATCCCGCCTATATCGCTGATTGACGTGAGCCTCCTGCCCTGCTCGGCCCCGAGCGGTGTGGACGTTGTCCCTCTGTGGGCGATCAGCAACAAGGGCGACGTGCTCTGCAGGCTGGGGGTCACCGCTCTGACTCCGGCTGTGAGTCACGTCTGCTGCACGATACGACCCCCCCCCCCATCCATCCCCATCCACCCATGTAACTGTGCTGACATCCACCCGTTGCTCCCTCAGGGATCCTCGTGGCTCCACGTGGGAACCGACCAGCCTTTCAAGTCTGTCTCCGTGGGGGGGGCCAGCCAGGTGTGGGCCATCGCTAAGGACGGCTCTGCCTTTTACCGAGGATCCGTCTCGCCACAGAGCCCCGCGGGTCAGCAGGACAAACCTTCTCTCAAAGTTAAAGACAGAGGCGACTTTCACTTATCAAGTGTTGTGTCCCCCCCTGCAGGAGACTGCTGGTACCACATCCCCTCCCCAGCCAGACAGAAGTTGAAGCAGGTGTCTGTCGGGAGGACGTCCGTCTTCGCTGTCGATGAAAATGGTAAAGACTTGTGACGCGCTTGTGTTTGGAGGTCGATTACAACAAGCAGACCGCTGATGTTCGTGTGTCCTGACTTCCTGTCCAGGTAACCTGTGGTACCGCCAGGGCGTGACCCCGAGCTACCCTCAGGGCTCCAGCTGGGAACACATCTCCAATAACGTACGCAAGGTGTCTGCGGGGCCTCTGGACCAGGTCAGTACCCGGACGCTGTGGATCTCCGGTTGTCATCGACGGATGTGATGGTCATTTGTCACATCAGCAGTCGAGAGCCTCTTTTTCTGACGGCACATCTGTCGATCCGTTTATACGTTTTAGTTTATCTTTTTTTTTAAGTTCAGACTACTTTAATTTGAGTTGTTTTTATTATTTGAAACAAAAGTCTGCGGCTTCGATTGAATGATTCAGAAGATTTCTATATTTCAAAACGTATATACGTCATTACATCCGTTATTTCACGTCCCGCAGGTGTGGATCATAGCCGACAAGGTGCAGGGCAGCCTGAGCCTGAGCTGTGGAACCGTGTGCCATCGACTCGGGGTCCAGCCCGTGGAGCCCAAGGGACAGTCGTGGGACTACGGCATCGGGGTGAGACGCCAAAGCAGCATTGGCTTGAATCCAACAGGTTGCTGGTTTGGCCGCAGGTGGACATTCAATCTCTCTGTCTTTGTGTCCTTTAGGGCGGATGGGACCACATCACAGTGAGAGGGAACTCCACGGAGCCGCCCCGTGCGCGCCTTCCCTCTCTGACGGCGCCCGCTCCTCCCGCCCCCCTCGCCGCCAGGAGCGCGGAAGTCAACGGCAGCGCCGGGGAATGCTAGGCGCACACACACACACGCATGACCTTTGTAGTCATATGCCGTTTTTATTTCTTCAACCTTCATCACTGCAACCAGTGTGGGAGGACGTTGTCACTTTTAGAACAATCCCAAATGCGGACGCGACGTATGTTATTCGGTCGACCTAAACTTTACTTGAACAAAACATTTCTGTCTTGTTGACCTTTGGCCACGAACATTGAACTCGATGGTCTTAATATATTTCCTTATTTATTTATCAGGCTGTGATGTTTCTGTGAAAAAGTACCTCGTGTACGGTCAGATTTAACGCGTGCTGAGTCTCAGCTCCAGATGTGGTAGTGTGCAAAACAAAAGCTAATTAGCGACATTAGCCCACCAGGTAACCATTGATAGGAGGACAGAGCAGCTACTACCATGTAGTATCGCCACAGGCTGCTGATCTGACGCGCGTGTGTGATTTTTATACCACAAACTGCAGCTGCTGCATATTTCCAATGTTGCAGCTTTCTGAACAGAATTGTTTATTCTTAAGTTTGCGTGCAACGATCCAGGCGGTTGTTTGAGTCGGAATGTGAAAGCGTGACTGGCCGAGTGTGAAAGGCTGTAAACAAACACTTTCTGTCTTTCTTGTGCACCTGATCTCTTATTTCTTTTGTTTTAAAGTTCTTCCTTTAGCGCCGTTAGCAGTGTTTCTGCAGCGGCTTTATTTGCCTGTGGCGGTTGCTGCTTGCCTTGTACAAACAGTCACCCATGTTTTGCAAGGAGTTTAATGTTATTTTTTAAAATATGTTGTTGTTGTTTTTAGGTTCTCTCGGAGTACGTGCAATGGTTAACTATGTAAATAAGGGAGTCATGTAGATGTACTTAAGTAAGTGTTGTGGTTGAATCTTCCTCTTTCTCAGGAGAACATGTGCATGCGTACTTTCTGACCGTACTAGAATGACTGAGCAATTAGATATTATAATAATATAATATTATACAATCTGTATATTAGTAGCTATAATGATAAAATGCAGCCTTTCAGGCATCATTGATGTTTGTGGTCCGGCTGTGGGAATGTTGAAAGTCTCAAACACTGATGTGCAACACGCATGGTGAAAGCAACAGTCCTCGCCAATAAATAAAGTTGTTTATTGATAATAACTCCCGAATTGGTTTCTCCTGATCTTTTTCCCCACGTGGAGATACAAACAAATGGAATGACACACACGCACACTTTTACCGATCGCCCTTGGCCTCCAGTCACGGACGCACAAACTGTCAGAAGACACGTGTTCTGAAAATGAGCAAACACGTTTTTCTACCTTCAACATTTCGGTATTCAAGCAGCTTGCCTTCCTTCTCCTCCTCCTCCACTCGACGGTTATGACCGGAGGCAACGCTCAGCAGGCTTCTCAACCAAGAAAACACACGATGACGAGACAACAAAGAGAACAAGTTCCTTCTCTGGCTCAAGAAGATGAGAATTACAGAGAAATTATGTCAAATGAGGCCCCGTGAGAACAGCGAGTAAGTTCACCGGCACAATCCGCCCGCTCCTCGCCGTCTGGTCTGCGGGCTGAACGGTGCTGGAATAAAGTCGCTCTGTCCATGAAGCTCCAGTCTAGACGGACCCCTTCAAGCGTCGACGGCAGCGGCCTGATCCGCCCGTTCTCTGCAGGGGGGCGGGGGGGGGCTCCTTCCCGCCTTGCAGCCGCTGTTAGCTGCGCTGGCTGAAGCTGCGTGCATGGGTGAGGTACTGGGTGAGATCATCCTCCCCCTCCTCCTCCAGGTGCTTCTGGTAGCACTGGAGCAGCTTGGCGGTGCTGGCCTCCGACGGGACCCCGCCTCCGCCGCCGCCGCCGCCGCCGGCGGGCAGGCAGCCCCCCGACATGTCCACGACGATGGTGGTCAGGGCCTTGATGTAGTTCTTGGCCAGGGTGAGAGTCTCGATCTTGGACAGCTTCTTGTCGGTGTTGACGTGGGGGATGGCCTCGCGCAGCGCCTGGAAGGCGTTGTTCAGCTTGTGCATGCGCTGGCGTTCCCTCTCGTTGCTCTCCAGTCGCCGGACGCTGCGTTCCTTGGCGCCGGAGCCGTGCTGCCGGCGCCGCCGGGACCCCCCCCTCTTCCGCTTGCCGTCCCCGCCCCTCAGGGACCCCCTCCAGGAGCCGCCGATCCGCACCGAGGCCTCCGAGCCCTCCTGCTCGCTGGAAGCCGGTTCTGGTTCCGTGTCTTGTTCTGGCTCCGGCTCGGCGTCAGACCAGGTCCTCCTGGATGGTTTGCCAGCCTTTCCTTTGGACTTCATCCTGCGGCCCCCCTGACGTTCCTCTCTGTGACGATTCCTCTCAGCTTCAACGCGCCTGGACCAAAAGACGGAAAGAAAAAGGCCTTTTTACATGGATTCACCTAACCGGCCTCCTGCAGTGGGAAACCTCCATGATGTCAGGCTGTTAATCTACGCCGCGCTTATCCTCACGGCCTGCGATAAAGCCCCTCTCAAGGTTACCATCACAAGAACACGGAGGCCATGTCTACACCCAGGAGATGTACAGCTTCAGAGAGGATGCAGGGGGAACCTCTGGAAGTCAGTCAAATTCACTGTAGGTCCACAAGCTGGATTAATTTCTAAAGCAAATTATCAAAAAACGTCTCCGATAAAACTGTTTTACTGAACACAATAAAAATACATCCCTCGCTTTGTTCCATGAAGCGTTCGTGTAACTAAAGTCCCTTTAATTCACTGTAGTAAATCGTAGCAGCATTTAAAGAGAGACATTAAAGTCTTACCTCAGTGATCCAACTTTCCTCCTCAACGTGCGGACTGAAACATCCCGGAGCAGCCGATCATCCAGCGCAACATCAGCGCGAGTAGAAGCGCGGAGCCGCACGCAGCGACGCGCGCACGCGCGCACACACACACACACACACACGCGAGCGCGCGCGCAGATAACTGTCACACGCGAGCTACCTGTAACGGACTAATGGCCACGTCGCGCTGCTCGGCCAATCAGTGAGCGAGCCGCCTCCCCCGCCGCGCGCGTCCGAGGCTACCTCTGCGTGACGTCACGGCCCCGCTGCAGAGAAAGACTCGTGCGAATGATTTACTAAGTGACAAATAAAGAGAATATAACAATATATTATACATGACAGGTGGTTATAATTAATGCCACATATACCTTATTTTACAATTATGAAGCTCAATCAATGCATCATGTTTTATGATCAAATGTTTTTATGTAAAACTCATAGTAACAGTTAATAAATAAGAGGGTAAAAAGTACAACGTTTAACTGAAGTGTAGCATAAAATGCAAAGTGCCTCAAAATGATAAAACCTTGTAGTTGACATACTTTTGTGTGAATATCAGCATAGACTGATATAAAACATGATTCAGTGTCTTCAGTCCCGTTAGCACCCGTCTGTTACCACAAAAGACACAATAATGCACATTATTCGTCGACCTGCACACATTGTGAGATACTTGATAGAGTCAGAAACGTTTTGTTTCCTCTGCCACTCGAAGCAGTTAACATAATTTCCATCGTGGCTTATCGCCTTCATTTGAATACAGTCCTCCAGGCTACACCTTCACGCACAGAAGGTCCAGGTCTCATTACAACCGCCACAATCGTTTAGCACACAAGCAGCTTTAGACGGCCAGCGGCGCCCTGTGGTTCGCCAGGACAAACCCAGTTTACGCATTTGCATTTGTGATCCGAGGGAGCGCCGTGTCTCTTTGACCCCGGGGACCCAAACGCCACTGGTGGCAGTTTGGGTTATTTGCCCCTTTGCTGCTGTGACGGAGAGCGGCGAGGAGTCATCCATCTGCTTCACGGAGCTCCCTGTTGCATTTAAACAAAGGCTTTAACGCTAAAGGAGCAACTTCAACATGACGTTAAACACTAAATGTGGCATGTGAGGAAAAACAGACGGAACATCAGAAAATAATGTCAAAGAGCAGCAGTTTTATTCAGCCTCTGTCAATATTAACCTGACACTGAGGCGGGTTATAAGCTTATAACAAACACCTTCCAACAACAATAATTTACAGATGTGACGCTCCCAGAGTACACCGGCTTTAGCTTTTGGTGTCCTTGAACGCCGTGTGTGTGTGTGTGTGTGTGTGTGTGTGTGTGTGTGTGTGGTCCAGGTTCAGCACTTCCTCCTCAGGTACACTGTATCTAATCAACCGAGCCCCGCTGATGCTGCCTCGGTGGAAACACTATCTGTGTTTCTGCCTCCGGCGGCTCGCTCTGTTTATTCAGTCGCAGCTGCTGATAAATTCTGAGCCCAACGCACTTCAGTAATGAGGCGAGCAAACAGGGCCTCCACAAGCACGCTCCCTTCAGGCAAAACAAACCGAAAACAGCAGCTCGGTGGGAACAGTGGGACTGTGGAAGCGACGTCCAAACCTCCGACCGCACGGCCCTGCGTGGCGGCGATGTCATGAGCGCCGGGCGCATTCAACCCATTTGGAGCAGCGAGAGAAGGAGAAAAAAAAAAAAAAAAGCCCCATTAAAATCTGTGACTCACCAGGAAAGAGGAGGGAGGGGGGGGGGGACGAGGGGGGGGGTGACTGGTTAGAGGGGGGAGATCTGGTCGATTAGTCAGTTTTTCCATGAAGCCGAGGCTGCACGTCTGAAGGGAAGTGTGGATGTCACGTTAGGCCGAGCTGGCCTTTGGCTGACAGCACTCAACGTGGCGGGGAGGCAGCGCTTGACCACCGGCGTGTCATAAAAATAAGCCCTGTGTGCGTGTGTGTGTGTGTGTGTGTGTGTGTGTGTAAACAAGTCTTTATCTCACAGCTCAAGGTCTGACTCGCTGACATGTGTGAGGAACAGGCAGGTTTGGGACAGCGCGAAGCGTCGGGGCAGAGCAGCGCCGCTGGGGGTCGGCGGGGTCGAGGCCTGCCGCTTCTCCAGAGCTGAAAAGTCGTCTTCCCACTCCAAGCCTGCGGCAAAACACACACCATTAGTGGCGAGCGAGCGGCAGGAGCCCGCGGCTTTTGGGATTAGAAGGATTTTCACACACTAAAGTTTGTTAACCCTCCCAGTGTCCCGCCCGGATCCTGCAGCATCGCAGAGGCCTCTTCAGCTTAAGTAGTTAGTGAAATACCTACAAGGGTCCACATATTAACTTATTCATCAATGAACAACACGTTTATTAATGAATTCAGCTCTAAGAGTTCTAAGACAACCAGTGACCGTGATAAGTACAGTCCAGTGGAGAGTTGAATATTTTCTTACATTACTTGGGAAGAAAAGTTTCTTGCAAAATGCCCGTGTTGATGTTAAACATGAGATAAACATGCAGAAATCACGGGCATCGCCCGTTAAATTAGTACCGGTGTCTCCAAATGCTCCGTCCGGCGGAGCCGTGCGGGCCTCACAGTGCAGCTCCGAGGTGGGACTCTCCTGGGGGGGGGGACAGAGGACGTGAAACAGCCTTCAGGCTCCAGCGTAACAGACCGACAGGGACACAGTACCTGATCGAACAGGTAGACGATGACGTCATCCTCGAAGGACACGCTCTTCCTCTTCTTTGCATTCGCGTCCCTCTCCGGCGTCCCTCCTGCAGCGCATACGGGACCTCTGAGGACGTTCAGATTGTCTCTGACAACACGTTGATTCCCGTTGGCGTCGTTGGTGTCCCCTAAAGACGTCCCGCGGTCCTCCGGGCAGTAAACATCACGCAGACGCTGCAGCGGTGTGTCCTCGTCACTGCCGTCCTGCCGGGTCGCCGGGTCGGAATTATTCTTCGGCAAGCTGAAAATGTCTCGCATGTTCAAAAACGAGCCGTGTCCACGGGGACAGAAGAGGGCGGAAGGAGGCGGCAGAGGATGACGAGGGTCTTCTCGGTGAGGGTGGGTGGAGGAAAGGTGGAGGTCCCGTTAACCGAGGCGCTGCACCGACGGCGTCGGCCCGGATCGACTCCCCTGAGGATCTCCACCGCCGGCGCTGTTCATCCCTGTGGGACGCACAACTTGTGTTAAGGGCTGTATCTACTGGCACAAGCCCCCATACTGGTTTCTGTGATGTCGGCCATTAATCCCACTGGTTTGAGGCCCTTTTTCCTTCTCGTTGAGTCTGGATTTTATTTATTCCTTGTGTTTAAAAACACTTTTTACTCATCATTGTGTGTCTCATTTTACTCCCCTTTTTCCTTTCTGTCGACTGTTTATTATCAGCCATCAGGGGCCACAGGGGCCCCGCCGACACACACACACACACACACACACACACACACACACGCGTCGTTCGGCCCCCTCGCTCCTCAGCCTGAATAAATATCGGGAGCCCATCCATCCGCGGAGACAAAGGCAATAGGAAACTTTCGCTGCTCTGCGGTAACCAAGCAACCGCTGGATGAGTGACTCAGGAGGGGAAGAGAGGAGCTGACTCACTGCAGCTGTGACGTAAAGGATGTAAAAGGATACACACACACACACACACACAGAGGCACGTATGCAGGAGGCCGTGAAGCCTGCTAACCGCCCCTCTTTGAGTGACGTCTCGCCGTTTAACGGGTGGAGGCGGGTCAAGGGGGGTCGACAGATTACAATCAAATCCAAACACACAAACACACACTGAAATCAACACAAAACACTGAAAGCTTCCGCTGACTGACACATCCAAACGATACCTTCTCCTCATTCCTCTGTACCTGCACCTCCTTTCAGAAATCCACTTCAAACCGTCACATGAAATCACCCACGGAGCTCCGTCACCTCTGTAAAAAAAAAACACGTCTTTCGGCTGATGTCTCGCTGCATCGGGACGTTACAAAACGTGTTGCAACACGTTCGATCTCTCTGCGTCCAAGCGAGCACGACACCGGCCGAGCTAAACGTATGGGCTGAGAGAGGGAGGAGGGGTGAGGGAAGACCGAAGGGAGGCGATGAAGAGGACGGATGTGAGGACAGTGGAAGGACGGAGCGCTCACATGCACGGGACCCTCCCTGGAGGCTGCAGAGTGCATGATGGGATCAATAAGTTGGCCGGGTGAGAGCAGCAGCAGAACGGAGGTCACGGTGACACCAGCCGCAGACACACAACCTTAATGATATCAACACGCATGCATTAAGCAACTTTTATATTAATGAACTATTGAAGGATTCCTGTTTGTATGGAGCTCTCTATACATTCATAAACAATGTGTGATTCCTCACTATTACATCACATGTCATTGAGCTTTTAGCTTTTATCAAAGCGACTTACAATAAGTGCATTTCAACCATGAGGATGCAAACTCAAAAGAACAAGAAGCAAGAAAGTGTAATTTCATAAAATAAGCCGATTTACAACTTGCTATAGATAAAATAAATTACAAGCAGGACAGAGATCTGCTCGAGTGTTTTGCTCTCAGTCACAATCTGAGGATTTTAATACATTGTGATAAATATTAAAAATGATCATGTTGCATTTCTGCTACAAGTCAAAATAAGGTTACACATTGTATTCTTTAGCCTGAAACCAAAAGCTTCAAATAGGCTTTTGTGGGGCTTATTTCACATTATTCATGTTGGCCTCATCAGATCAGGGAGCATCAGCTCCCTCTGGAGGTGCAAAGCAGAACCGCAGGCGGCCTGTGGACACGTGTAACTATTGTTATGATGCAGCTACAACACACAGATAGAAACACACGACTCTGACCTCAGTGCTCCCACATTTAATGGCAGCCTCCCGCTGGTAAAGTCGTCCCCTTGGCAACAAAATCACTGATGCTGGAGTTCTGCTTTTTACACCCAGACAGCATCAGGATGTTGTTTCCAGGAGGCAACAGAGAGCGAGGGCAAGTGAACCAGAGAAGAAGAGAAGAAGAGAAGAAGAGACACAGAGACGGAGTGTCTTCTCGTCTCTTTTCGCCTCCGGGCCACCCTCCCCCTTCCCGTCCCCCCCGAGGCATCGGCTCACCAGGCAACCTGCCGCCCTGCGAGGCCCTCGGGGCGGCCGGCGCTCAGTGTTCCGGTGGAGTCGACTCTTTTTTCGCTGGACTTTGCAGAACGTGCGAGGGGCTGAAAGCTTCTCGCCGGCAAAAAGAAAATGTGAGCTCGTTCCGGCACATTCTATTTTCACATGGGACGGGTGATTGATGCGGGCCATCTGAGTCGCTCATAACACGATATCCTGTCAACTCAAGCGCCCACATGTCCGATGAATGAGTGGCACCTCTTTGGTTTCGGGCCTCGGTGGAAGTCGAACGTTATTATCCGCTGTGGGCCGTAAATACCAATGTATGAAGTATGTGATCTTTCAGCCACTGTTGCATCTCAATCCCCCGACCCGACCCGACCCGGGGGGGGCGACGACAGGTAAAGAAGGGGTCTGTTTGGCTGGAATTTGTACTCAATTGGTTTTGGTTGCTGCTACGATGGAGTCGCAACGTGCAGCGTGAACGCGGCGAGCTGTGGGACGATCCTTTTACGCCGCGGACGCACAATCATCACATCCAGCCGGCCAGTGACACCCAGCAATCCGTGAGAGGGGGGTAATTGGAGCCCTCCGGGCTTATTCTGAGCGCGCGGGTTACACCGGGCCCGAGGAGGAACACACATGGAGCCGCGGCGCAAAGCACTGTGGGTAAAACAGGGGGGAAGCGGAGCGTCCACTCAGAGCGCCGGCGGTGCGGTTTGGGGGCCTTTATTTGGACACGGCGGGAGACGAGCGGCTGAAATGCGACACGGAAGCATCGGCACACAGAGCGGTAAACGTGTCACTGTTGTGTACATGTTTGTTCAAGGTAATGAAAGCGTAACAATCTCGCCGCGCGGCGCTTTTTTCTTTTGCAGCCTTCACGTCTTCAAGGACAGAAGCTCGGGGTCGAGCGCTGAGCGGAGCCCCGGACCACGTTTGGAAAACACTTCTCGCCGGCGTCTCGTCTCCGGGGAACGGGGATTGTGCGGCGTTTAACTCCTTAACACGATGACATGAGCGTGCGATCCATCGGGCATCGCTCGGGGGGGGGGGGGGGGGCGAATGTGTGAGCCTCTGTTGACAGCAGTACACCTGCTCCCCCCCCCCCACCACCACCACCACCACCTCGGCCCGGACCGGGGGGGCTCGGCCTCCACCAGCGCCGCTGCTGCTGCCAAGGGCACCGCCATATCGGGAGAAGTGTGCGTGCGTGTGTGACTGCAGAGACGGGGGGGGGGGGGGGGGGTGTGGTTGTGGGACAGGGGGTCTGTTGTTATTTGTTTCATGGTGCTGTAAGGGACACTCACTGAGACTCCTTCATTAAGCCGTCCTTCACCACGCGGAGTCCATTCCCAGTGAATGTGTGTGTGTCGGACGTCAGAAAACATGCAAAATAAAATTAAACCACTACATTTGCTGGAAAGTGCTGAATCCAAATCTTTCATGTATTAGTTCATTATTATTATCATCCGCTATGTGACATAAGAGCAGGAATGTGGCCTTTGAGTTATTGTTCTACACTGTATGTCGAGGGGGGCGCTAGAGGGGGGGTGGGCTCATGTGTTGTGGTGGAGGTGAATAAAAACACGGTTTATATCAACGTTAGAAACAAGTATGATCAGACTTTCAATCGTTTGCCTCCCGTCACACTGCTGCTGCTATCGAAAGAGGGCAGCTTGCACCACTAAGCCATTGCATCAGCGTGGGGGGGGGGGGGGGGGGTCTGTGCCTGTCTGTCACTTCGTGGGGGCCCATTGCTGCTTCTGCACTTTCAGAGGGTTGAGCAACGGTGTCGGCCTGCAAACACCCACCTCATCTCGGCCCGTAGTGGAACCTACTGAATACTTCAGTAATAACGCAAAGTAGACGCAACGCACACAAGTGACGAGGAATCGGCCTGAAATGCCTCTGACCTCACACACACACACACACACACACACACACACACAGAACCCCCAGCAGAGTGGACCCGTTTCAGCGGCTAATGTCTCATCTCTGTCTTTGGTAATGACGGGTCACCGGGCTTCCACTGAGAACTCGTTTGGGTCCGTTGATGCTTCTCTGCTGTGTATATTCATCTGTGCAGGACACCCATAAATCAAGACTAGCACCCCTCTGTCTGCTGAGACCTCCACCACCTCCCCTCCTCCCTAGAGACGCCCGAGGGAGTCCCTGACACCCCCCCCCCCCACTGAAGCCTTCGACCCTCCTACACACCCCCAGCACACCCACCCTATCGCTTGCATCCCAAGCACTCGCCCGGGGCCCTGATCCAGTTGCAACGACCACGTTGGTGCCAGAAATGGAGCGAGTCAGGGCGGTTCCTCAGTTACAGCTCAAACAGTGAAGAAACAGACGCAGCCGGGACGCAGAAGTGAGAAATGGCCGCTCTTGTTTGCCGTCCAGGCAGCGTTAGATTAGGAAGCGCTGGGCGCTGAGAGACGTATGTGGAGGTTTCACAACGTGAAGCTGCTGGCTGGTTAAGCAACAAAGTTCAGCACAGAATGTTGCACGCTACTCATTTCTACGTATTAGATGAATAGAGATTAAACACTACATTCATTTTCTACATTTACATTTTTTAACACACTGTCGTCACATAAATGTGCATAAAATAATGCACACACAAAAGTCCCACACGTCCCGCCTTGTTTGATCCACGTCAAAACAGAGCGGTGGGAAGAGACGCTTGGACAGGGACTGAGAGCTCGAGGCCATCGCCGTGGACGGGGAGGTGGAGCCGTTGGCGAGGGCGGAGCCCAAAGGGCTGGAGGCGGAGTCGGGGTTTAGGAGCGTCGCTGCCAACAACTGTGGATAGAAATAGACGAGGCAGCAACTGGGCCCCCGGCACCGCCTTCCTCAGGGACGGCTTCATCTGTCTGAGGAGTCAAACTCCTCAGAAGGGACGCGAGGGTTTAGTTTAGCATGCAGGAGGATTTCGTTTCTATCCCGATGACATCATCATCCATCCGAATTAAGGTGGTTTACAGGGTGAATTGTTTCTAGTGAAGCCATTAAACATTTCCCATCCTCATGTTCCATTTATTTTAGCATGCCGGATAATCGGACTACGAATACGAGAAGAGTGGAGACGTGAACGCAAGAAATAAATGTTTTATAGAGTCAACAACTCTGTGGTTGATCTCTTGAAGGACGATGACTTCTTGATTTAACGTGTGGACGGATGTTACAGGGGGAGAAACAGCCACACAGTAGATCCCCTCGACCCCCCATGATGCACCCTGTCACAGGGTCGAGATACGCTTTGTTTCTATGCAGCTTTTACCTTTTTTGTGTAAAATGCGACCGACCATCTGACCTCTCGTACTCACCTCTGGCGGCTTTCATGTGCGTTTGTCCCGTCGCTCACTCTTCCCCAACTCGTCCAGATAAAAACGTCCAGGTCCTGCGTGAGTTCCGTGTTCATCAAGCGGATTCACCTTCCTTTAGGTCGCTCGAGTTTCTATCAACTTTTAACGGTCGTCTTCCCTGTTTGTGGTCCTCACACGTCCCCCCCCGTCCCCCGTCCCTCTCCCTCTGTGTGTCCTTTCCTCTGTGGACCCCCCGTCCCCCCCTCTTCCTCCTCTCATCCGACGCTCCATCACACAGGAAGCCTGGTTTTCCTGAAAACAAGCGTTGCAGCGTGGAAAGGGACCGGGCTTTGGGGGGAGGGGGGGCAGGTACTTGAGGGGGGGCAGAGGATGTTTTTGTCGGTCCTGTGTCCCTCTGTTTGCTGCAGACCATCCGGAGGAAACCGGGCTCGCGTCACTGCAACGGGACCTTGGGCCGGCGGCTTGAGGCCGTAAACACGTGCGCCGATTAAAAGTGAGGAAAACGCAGCGGCCTCAACAAGCAGGACGAGTTTCAGAGAGACGCTTTGTTTAGAGTCTGCAAACCGGACACTCGGGCTCCATTTCCTGTGTTTAACGGTTGCAAACTGCCGCCTGCAGCTGTGGCAATTCCTCCTCATCCTAAACCCACCCATTATACCCATTGTTAGTTTGCAGCTTCGACGTGAAAATAAAAACTAACACGGCAGCATCCACAGGCCGTCACGTGGGGTCATTTTCGTCATGTCCAGTTGTGGAGTTTATTAGGTTTTAATTTCAACCCTCGTTCAGCAGGATGACACAAGACAAGAAGCCCAAATCCAGCTTGATTTATTTAAACCTCATCACATGGTCACAAAACACATATTCACATTAATTCAATTCCTCCTATTTGAGAAAAGGGTTTTATTAGACCTGTAATTAAACCGGCTTACAGAAATCTAACATGAATCAATTATATAAGCTCCAATTCATATCCTTAGATTCCTGAGAAACGTCTTCAGGTGGTTGACTGATTCTGATTGGACGACATTTCTAAATTATTTTCTAGCAGCTGAATCCCTCGTTTTTTACTCAGAGGTGTAACTTGATTTAGTTCATTTAAAGACACGAGTCATGTAGCATTAATGCACATTGATATAAATGCGCCCACGTGTTTCAGGGCGCCCGTCACGATGCGCCCGTCACGATGCGCCCGTCACAATGCGCCCGTCGCGCGTTCAGCATCGTTTAGATGAAGCCAGCGTGTGGCGGCGAGGGGCCTGTGATGGATGTGTGACGGTGCAGATGTGTATATAACATAATAATACCAGGATGTTCACAGGAACGCTGCCGGGACAAGCCGGATACAACCGCACTGACAGATGTTACCTCACCAGGTGTTGGCCGAGGTGGGTTCAGAGCCACGACGACCTCTGACCCCTGCAAAAAGCTCTCTTGGATGCAAAGTCGTGCCTCCCTTTCGCACACACACACACACGGCGTGCTGAAGTGGTCACCTGCAGGTGACAGCGGACAGAAGGACACTGGTGGTTTTTGACACTGGGTGGGGGCACGGGGGGGGGAGGTGATGGGGGGGGGGTCCAAAGCTTATTCAAGTAACCAGTCAACGGTAGTTTCTTTCCGCCACATCCTCCACAACAGAGTCTCCTCCGGCATGGCGATCACCGACTTCCTGGCAGCCTCCGACATCACATCGGCGATCAGCGCTTGCAAAGGTGAGGAGACGATTCCGACGTCCCGAGCTGACGGCCTCTGTCGTCTGAACTGCTCCTGTCTGTGATTCAACTTTCAGCGAAGGACTCCTTCAGCCCCAAGACGTTTTTCAAGGCCGTGGGTTTATCCAAGAAAACTCCAACAGAGATCGAGAAGGTCTTTAAAATCCTGGACCAGGACAAAAGCGGCTTCATTGAACAGGATGAGTTACAGTTGAGTTTCACCGTACAGATTGTCCATCTATCCATCTGCAACGTTCCACTTTGCCGTCTCTTCTCTTTCTCACCTGCTGCTTCGTCTCTGTCAGACTGTTCCTGCAGAACTTCTCCAAAGGAGCGAGGACCCTGACCGCAGCCGAGACCAGGAGTTTCCTGAAGGAGGGGGACGCAGACGGAGACGGGAAGATCGGCTGGGAAGGTTGGAGGCTCTAGATAGTGTAGAATGAGATCTTCGTTCCTCGCTGCCAGAGAGACGGGGAATCGCCTCAGTGAATCACATGTTCAAGAATGCGCACATTGATGCCTGAGTGACCTTCTGAGTGATCACTGTCCTCCGATTCACGCACACAGCAGTAGAACGATACAGGTGTTTCCAGGTGTGAGCCATTTGAAAGAAAAGAGCACAATTAATCAGCAAAACAGTAAAAGAAAAGAGCAGCTTGTCCTCATGCAAGTGTCCCTCATCTGTTGCCTATTTTAAAAAAGTTCTCTCTCTTCTGTTTAGAGTTTTCTGCGCTGATCAAGTCTTCATAAAACACACGTGACCCGTGTGATTCACCGTGATCACCTCAGGACGGACCGTTTTTTATCGAATGCCAACCATCTGTCGTAAATGACACAGACTTAGCCGGGGATTTTATGTGTCCACAGTCAAATAAAGCAATTCAAAAGGTGAAGGATTGTGTGTTTCCTCGTGTGTGTTCCTCCTGTCCCGGTGCCACAGTGAGCACTCGGCCTGACGGAGGCTTCGGTTTCTACTAATTAACGGCATGAGCAGCTTCACCCTGCAAAATCAGGTGTGGGGGGGGAAACAGCTGGAACGGAGGCTCCGGCAGTGGGAGAAGAAGCTCTATGATGGGAGGAATGGGTCTCTGGCTGAGCTTCAGATGCGCTGGTGGAACTGGGACGGGGTAGAGTTTCTCTGCAGGACACATTCATCTGCACCTTCCTCTCTTCTCACTTCTATTTCTGGAGGGGACAAACTCCTGCTCTCAGGTGGGGCACTAGAAGAACATCGCCGGTTAAAAAACAGGAATCTGCCCATGCAGGGGGGGGGGTTCAGGGGGTATCAAAGACCCCCACAGCCTTACTCGATATGTGTAATTTAAACCTGATATTGAAGAAGGGCAGGAATAGTTTCAGTATCTGTGGCCGAGTCGTCCGAGGTGAGAGACCTCATGTGACCACAGGCGATGTTTAAGGCCAGAAGTTTTTAACAAGATTTGTACTGAAAATAAACATATGGGGGGGGGGGGGGGGCTGGCTTCTGAAACATCACACATCTGAAGCTACTAAAGTAAAGGAAGTAACAAATTAGTCAACAAGCTCGAAGAGGTATGACGTTGTAGAACTACATCTGGAGTCCAAACAAGAATAAATGACTCTTACGTCGCCCCTACAATCAATATATGATACAGGTCAGGTGACAATTAAAGCCATTCAAATCTGCTGATGATTCAATACGGGCGTCAATGCCACCTGATGCGTGACGGCTCCGTGACAGGCTGCACCTGTCAGGGGGGCAAATATGGGCACGGAAGGCCCCCTCGCACCGCTTCATTGCCTTCATTGTCTGCAGCCCGTACGAGAGCTGCGTGGAAGGAGGTCGACCGCACGACGGCTCCGCACCAGAGGGTCGAGCCGACGGGGGAACCTGTGATATCGGATTTGGGTGTTTCCTGAAATAGCGTCAGAAATAGTTTCATCGCCATAAGGAGAAACGGTGTGAATGGGTGAAGGAGCTCCAAAAATACAACCTGGCACACGGTGCCGAGCTTCGTGTTCAGTGGATTCTGGTGATACGTGCTGGTGGATCCTAGCAGTTATCTCAGCACGTGTCGCTTGCTGTCTAATCGGACCTCTTTGGCCCCCTGATTACACCCTGATAGATACTGCTGTAACACAGGGGAACATGCCTTTAACTTGCATGCGTTTCTCTTTGCATCTAAACCTTGTGCGTTTTTAAAATGCAATATGATTTCTGGACTCATTCCCCACATCAACCCTCGCCTGTGAAGATCAATCAACACAAACCGGCCTTTTTTTGACGCTGCAGGCATTTTATGGTCGGCGATCACAAACATTTCCCCCAAAACTGTGAACAAATCAGATGCTCATGCAGACACGCGGCTTTAAGCACGATATGACATTACGGACGCAGCCCCCGAGGAAACAACGTCACTGCGGAACCTGTGTGAACGCCCAATAAGCAGCTGACTCCTTACAAAGCTGCCTGATAGTTTGAATAAACAATACAAGAGTTCACTCTGGCCTCCACGGTGCTCTGCACGGTTTAACAGGTCAAAGCGACGTGGCCACAGAGAACGTTTCACCCAAATCAGCAGCGTATATAATTAGCTGTGTGCAATATCAAGCACTTTTGCATAGGCCCACACAGCCTACCATTTAAGCATCTTCATTTATGTGCTTATAAATAGAACAGCTCTGTCTACTGGACACATTTTTCGACCGACTGCTTCGACTGCTTTGCACACAGTGTCCATTACATAGCCTATGCATCATATTTCCGCCGGGTGAAGGTATATAAGCTCGCGAGAGCGGCCGAGAGGTCCACTGCAGTGAACAGATTCGACCTGAGCAACCCCCCCTTACCTTCAGAGATCACCCTGAGGTGAGTTGCACTGAGGAGCTGCAGACCTTTAGGCAGATCCACTGCCTGACTCAGAGTGTTTCAGGGCTTCGACTTCATGCAACGGGATACAAATCGAGGAAAGGGCCAGAGTTGGCTTTGGACTATGGAACCAAATGGGGGAAAAAAAGCTATTTTCCAAACCACTGCTGCAAAGGATACTTGATCTTTTGCCTTGGAGGGCTTGGTTTTGGGAAAATTGGACTACCTTTTCTGATGATTTGTGCCTTGTCTTTCGGGGCTGCCAGAGAGGAATACTCAGAGAGCAACTGTAAAATATATTGCATGATAAAATAATAGTAGCTCCTTAACTTTGAATGCTGAATCCTGACCTAAAGTGCAGCGAGGGAACTTAACATGCTTCATAGATTCCAAGTAAAACTGCTTAATCCTGTCTGATTTGCTACAGCCGAACTGATGAACTGATGCTTTGTCTTCTGCTCTCCTCCCTCAGCTAAAAACAAATCAAAATGGCATTAGCAGCATCCCTGAACGCGGCTGACATCACTGCAGCCCTTGCAGCCTGCCAAGGTAAACCCCACCCGACAATGACTCGATGATGCAGGCACACTTTATGTAGCCCAATTCTTTTGTTCATACAAAATCGCATTACGAGATTAAACACACACACAGAGCTCAAAGTGGACCTCTGCATCTTTGCTGCATTTACCATCCGGTGTCATTTGAAACCCATCAAGGGGCTGGATCGATAGCAGTGAGCATGCAGAACGGGACCTTGGTGGCTTCTTATCTTAGCGGACAGCCTGTTTTCTGATTCATCTCTGTGGCCCCTGTGAGAAAAAACAGTCAGAGGAACAGCAACCAACGCCACCGAAACGACGGCTGCAAAAACACGCCTCAGCTCCCGTCTGATTTTGTCTGCAATGCCTGAACGCGATTCCTCGTCTGTCTCCTCACAGCTGCCGACTCTTTCAAGTACAAGGAATTCTTCAAGAAGATCGGCCTGGCTGCCAAGAGCGCCGATGACATCAAGAACGCCTTCAAAGTCATCGACCAGGACAAGAGTGGCTTCATTGAGGAGGAGGAGCTGAAGTAGGCACTTCTCTTCTCTCGCTTTTTCACTTCCACTTTAGTGTAGGGGGACATCAGACGAGGAGGTAACAGGGCAGACTTGACATTTTGGAACCAAATTAAGGGAATTACTTGACCTCTTAAATGATTCTGAACTAAACACAAGGAGAAGAATACACTGAGCTTAAAGCCAACCAGCCAAAGAGAAAAATACAGTCCTATTTCTGTTGTGCAGGCTCATGCGGTGTATCTGCTCTCCTCCACAGGCTGTTCCTGCAGAACTTCTCTGCCTCTGCCAGAGCTCTGACCGAAGCCGAGACCAAGGCCTTCCTCGCAGCCGGCGACGCTGACGGCGACGGCATGATCGGCATGGACGGTGAGGAGACAAGAAGAGCTTTTAGCTTGAATTGCAACCTGATCTAAATATATGTGCGGCCCTCCAAATATCTTGAACGGACACTCATGGATTGTCTCCTCCTTCCCTCCCCCCTGCAGAGTTCGCCGCCATGGTCAAGGGCTAAATGAAGAAGTGACCAACATCTTACTTCACTACTCTAAAGGAACAACTTGAGCCAAGACATACTCCTCCTCTCCTCTTCCCCCCTCTCCTCTCTCTCTTTTCAACTCTCCACACCAGTTTTATACATTTGACCTCCCCCCCCCCGGACCGTAACCCCCCCTGCATCTCTCTCTCTCTCCCCCCCTCTGGCCCTGCTATGTCCATGATGAATGTACCTGGTTGACTTGTGTCTCTCTCTCTCGCTCTCGCTCTCATTCACTCCTGTCCTTGTTTCACTATGTGAGATTTGCTTACTGTGAGATCAGTGATGATGCACTTTTATGGGAAACGGACAGACGATGAGAAAACAATAAAGGTTCTTTTTCAATAAGTCTGTACCTGGTCTTCAATACGGTTCTGATTCAGCAGATCAAAGAAACAACAAAGTGTTAATTGACAGAAAGGTTAAAACGAAACACAGTCAAGGGATCACTCTCAGCACTTTGCACTAAAGAAGATGATTTAAATGATGAATCCGAGAACAGGAAACAAGTTTTCCGAAGCACCAAATGAACAGAGCACAGTGAGTCATATAAAACAGTTATTTTATAGTTAGATTTTTATGACGAAGGCGGCCACACTCATAAATACTGAACATTTAGCTAAAATGCTAATCCAAAGCAACAGCAGCGCGAGTGGGAATCATTTAAAAGTCTCTGTGATGTGCATCATGCAACCTAAAGATTTCTAACATTAGCCGGCATACCAGGCCAAGTAAGGCTGCAGACGACTGCTGATACGGTGATTTACACTGAGACGGAATACAACTCCCCGGCACGCCACGTTGGATGTCTCTGCGTTGATGGGAAGCAGCCACAAGGTGGTGCATCCGATCAGTCAGAAGGCCACCAGGGTTTCACCCACTCAATGGCTTTACATGGACCACCTGGAGGAATACAGAGACTTCATTTTCTGCATTTTTAACCTTAACGAGTTTGAGATGACGACTCACAAAGCGGTGAGTCAGAGCGCCGCCGCGTGTGATTCTCTTAAGAATAATGAGATTTATTCCCTTGGTCCTGGTTACAAAAAAAGCATCCCTTCCCTCTCTGCTGACGCCGTTAGTGCTGACCGGGTTCAGGAGGACGGGACGGCTTCCCTTTCAGACAACAACATCGTCAGCTCAGACTGGCCAGTTGTCATGGTGACCAGGTACAAACCTCGTGACCTCTGTGAAAAATAGCTTCAATCTGCTCCCAACCTGCCATCTGACAGTGAGGCATCCTTCAGCACGTCCACATGAAAACCCTAATGGGGAAAACCGCGCTTCTTTTAGTGTATCCTGGACTCGTAAACAGATTTTTGATGGTAAGTTGTTTACTTCGTAAGATGTAAGACGAGATTGCTAATAGTTTTTTTTTTTTTTATAAAGCTTTATAATTTATAAAGTGTGTATTCCAAATGCATTGCATGAATGTAAACATAAGTATCCCATTCTGCATAAGTCCACTGTCAGAAAAATGTGAGTGTTTTTGTTTCTACTGAAACACCTTGTACGTATCAGTGAGACACACAATGTCACGCGAGGACATCACACAGTCACATAATGACCCACTGCTCTGATTGGAATTTAGCAGATTACTCACTAAAACCAGAAAGAGGGGAAAAAAAGGGACCTGATTAAATTGGAGATATTTAAGCCGGCACACATGCACCTGCAGAGATGGAGAGGAGGGATGGATGGAGCAAACGGTTGATTGGACAAGTCCGTGACAGCGAGGAGGAGGGGGGAGGAGATGTCAGTGGCAGATACGCACAGTGCGCGTTAATTGGCAGGTGAGGAACACGAGAAGGAGGCGGCCGGCTGCAGGAAACATCTGATCCGCCGACAGGTTGGAAACTCAAGCATCCTTCGCGGCATATAAGACGGAGGCAGCTGTCAGCGTCTCCACAAAACCTCCTCCATCTGCTGCTGCTGCTGCTGCTGCTCGGGACCCGGAGCCGGAGAGGAAGCCCAGCCAACGGCGGTGAGTCGCCCGGGGGGGGGGGGGGGGGGGGACACAGGTGTTGGCCAGGTGTGCTGCTGCCTGCTGCTTTGTTCTATCTCAGTCTGAAATGCTTTGTCCTGACTAACGGACGTGTTGACTACGGAAAGGAGCTGAGCAATTAAGGACCTGATGAAGTTTTTCATAATTTGGTTCATGACACTATTGTTTTTACGCTCACTAAGCAAATGTGATTCCTATAAATAATTCATAAAAGATGCATTTACAGAACAGTTTAAGCGTACATATAAAAACACAATGTGAAGCCTGTTGTCAGAGGATTCAAGTTACAAAAGCCACGTTAAGCCAAGTCTGGTTTTTCAAAGCAGGGGAACCTTTTCTGATGCTAAATTAATTGTTTTTTTAATTACTTTTAAAACGCGGACTGCTCGTCCACTCAAATAACCTTTCAATGGTCCCTAATTGCCAAATTCCTTGCACAACACAGCCCAGTCCAATTAGCGGCAGCCCCTGCATGGGGAATTACAGCAAGGCCGCCTGGTGGCTTAATTAAACCAAAAGCCTCACGCATCTGGCAGGAAAGATTCATTCAATCTGCCAAACAAATCTCATGTTTCTGCTTTTGCTTATTCTCTAAATGTTCTTCTGCCAACAAAAGAATCCTGACTTGTGTTTGATGAATATTAACCTTAATGTATCTATAGTACAAAATCAATGAATCCAGCATGACGCAGATAATAATAACACTAGTTCTTTTCTTTGAGCACACAGGATCAAGATGTCGCTGAACTCCATTCTTTCAGCTGAGGCCATTGAAAATGCTGTCAAGGACTGTCAAGGTAGCGTCTCACACACACACACACACACACACACACACAGAAACGCCCTGCTTACCAATGTTAGAAGTCTCCACTCACGTCAAGCTCATTGTGCAGCATAAATGACTTATCCATACACGTTAACAGTAGAACACCATCACAGGATTAATGTCTTAATCTTTCAGTAACTAAGTAATCCAGAGTTGATAATTCAATTTAAACCACATGCAGTTTTAATCTCCAACTCAGCTTCCAACAGGCCCAATTTTCTCTCGTGCGTTTGTGTGTGTTTGCAGCTCCGGACTCATTCTGCTTCAGAAAGTTCTCCCAGCTGTGTGGCCTCTCCTCAAAGACCCCCCAGGAGATCAAAGAGGTCTTCCAGATCCTCGACGAGGACCAGAGCGGCTTCATCGAGGAGTCCGAGCTCAAGTGTGTGAGGCGACGACAGGATGTGTGATGGAACGGCTCTGCGTGAGAGCGCTGGTTCTAGTCCTGCCTGATGCTGTGATTCATTTGCACCTCGACTCACTGTAAATGTCTTAATCTGCTGTTGGGTAAAGGACTATTGCCTTTGGGTCATATAATCCAGCCGGGGGAGCGACCCAAGCTGTGAGATTCAGGAATATGTGCGTTTATGTGCTTATTATTGTGCAGAATTGACTCCAATGATTACAGCGCATGTACCCGTGGGTGTGTGTGTGTATTTCTAGGTACTTCCTGCTGCGGTTTGTCCCCGGAGCACGAACACTGACTGAGGCAGAAACCAAGAGCTTCATATCAGCCGCTGATGATGATAGCGACGGCAGAATTGGAGTACAGGGTTGGTATCTAAGTTCTTACCTTCTGTTTGTAATACTGCAGGCATGCATTAATAAACCTTTTTGCTGTAGAGGTCAGAATGAATCCATCCTTTGAGCTCAGATTTGAAAACATACAATGTGTCTTTCTTATATTTTTTACCACCTTCAGGTATTATTTTTGCAGATGATTCACAGCCAATTCAACTTGCTTTTTTCTCCTCTAGAATTCCAGAAAATGGTCCTTTCCTGAGTTTTACAGACAATAGGAGCTCAGGTCTTCAGTCCTCCCTCCCCAGGAGCCTTCTGGTCCAAGCTTCCATTCCCTTGTGATCTTTTTCTATTAAATGCGGTGTGTGCTAATTGTTTTTCAAACTTAATTTAATGTGTCTTTCCTATGGCTACTTTTATATTTTCTTTTCTGTGAACACCCCACATCTATCATGGCATTAAATAAACACGTGGAAACACAGATCAAGTCTTTGTACTTATGTCCTCTGTAATTGATGGATTAATGCAAAGAAATGGTCTAAAATGATTCTTCATTGCATTTATGTTCAACAATAATTCATAAATGTGCACAAATGCTAGCAGATTCATCAAGAGGATAGAGAGAGCCAGGAATAAGTATGGGGAATAAAAACCTGATTGGGTTATTTTGCATGTCTGAATTTGACAAGAGAAAAAGTTGCAAAAAACCTTATTCTTTTTTGATTTCATGCCCACTTGGAATATGATTACAGTTTATCTATTTGTATTTAGTATAAGAGTAAGCCGGGGTGTAAAGGATTTAATGTGTTTACAAGGAAAACGTTTTTAAAAAGTTGTGTTCATAGTTATACAGTAATTATTGTGTTGGTATTGGTTATTATAAGTTAATAGTGTTACCATAATCGTAAAGTAAAGTGAGGATTTCATCCTCTATACACAATGTATCTTCAAAAGTATCCAATATGAGACACAGCTGAAAAGAAATATTGCATTTACTCACATCTTTGCACATTCAAAAGTACATGTGATATCTCAGTTACTCAAATTCCCAGTATGGAGTAGGAACCTTTATTTGAAGCAATTGGTTAAACACGAACAGTTGAACTTGTGACACCGCGCTGTCAAAAGCAGGAAGTTAAACATGTAAAGTATTATGCGGCATCTCCTCTCACGATCTCCTTTGCTGGTTTTTTGTTTTATTTATACACTTTCTGACCACGTTCACATGCACGTGTTTGTTCAATAAGGTGAGTCTTTACCGGGGTGTTTTTATTTTACCGTCACGGTTCCTTCCGCCAGGAACACAACTCCTCTGCTAGTAGAGACAGCTAGCCGGCTAACTAGCTGCTCAAACTGACAGCTAGCCGGCTAACTAGCTGCTCAAACTGACAGCTAGCCGGCTAACTAGCTGCTCAGACTGACAGCTAGCCGGCTAACTAGCTGCTCAGACTGACGTTAACTAACATCGGTCGGTTGTTGGTGGTTGTGCTTCTAAATGCGTAGTTACGTCGTATGTTTCATTCAATGGGTAGTGAGTTAACGCGACATCGAGAGCGTGAAGCATCGATGGGTTTGACGGCAGCTCAGCCAACTGTCCCTCTTTTAACCGGTTTGGTTTTGTTGCAAAAGTTAAGTTAAGTTGTCTCCGGGATGCGGAGGTCACAGCTATCGTTATCCAAGTCAATATTTAAATACTCTTCTACGGAAAACGAACCTGCTGAACTTTTCCCTCCTCTGCATTTATCTCATTTTAGTGGTTTCTACATTACATTCAAAGGTTGTTTTTTTTTACTTAATTGGATTGTTGTGGTTCTAGTTGGCGGATCAGCTGCATTCATTAATCCTTACGCAGTGTTTTTAAAGAAAGAATAACTTCACATGGAGCCTGCGATTCACCTTTAGGGTTAACTAATTACTAGCTGAATGCCTTTCAATGCAAAAGCCCCGCAATACTCCAACTCCTTACTTTGACCTGGTGTGCGTTAACGGTAATTGTCTGCGTGTGAAAGTCAATAATTATTATCTCACCAATGTGACTCTCTTCATCCTGCAGACCCACGGCATGCTCACCAAACTGTCTTTGGAGCAAAGGAAATCCAGCGACAAGTCACACTAATGCTGACGATTAGGTAAAGCGGACCTGGTTGTGTGATGATATCTAGAGGCCTCTCAGTTTTTAACTGCATATTTGTATTTCAACTTTCCCTTTGTGTCTGTTACAGTCCCAGAATGGCCGCAGGAATGCAAGAGAAACAGTTCACAGTATCCCTGCTCAATTTTTTCATTTACAACCCCACATTTGGGCCACGTGAAGGAGAGGTGAGGATGATTCCTAGATGAAGATGTGCAAAGCAGATGTTTCACAACTGAATTTAGATTATTCTGATAATTCAGAAACCCTTTTGATTGCGCAATTGCTGATTCAATATGTGTTTATAGGAGGAGAAGAAGATCTTGTTTTACCACCCCAGTGATGTGGAGAAGAATGAGAAGATCAGAAATGTGGGCCTTTGTGAGGCCATTGTTCAGTTCACAAGGTGAAGACCTGAATACTTTAAAACAGAAGCACAGTAAAACTAGAGCAGCGTTTTCCCGCCTGCAGGCATTTCCTTGTTGGTTTTCATTTCTTTGAATCTGAGATAGAAGTGATTAAGGTGGTCAGACGCACGCCGATGCATATGTAATGGCTGTAAAAGCACAGATTAAGTGGCTGATCCTCTGGTTTTTGTGTCTCATCGCTGTAACGTCTTTTTATCTTTCAGGACTTTCTGTCCAACGAAACCTGCCAAGTCTCTGCACACACAGAAGAACCGTCAGTTTTTCTTTGAGGCTGAGGACAATTTTTGGATGGTCATGGTAGGGGAAAGGCTCACATGTGCATTACTCCAGTGTTCACGCTGTTTGTCTGGAGGGTCGGTTGACCGTCTATATATCATCCATTTATATCTGCCGCACTTTACTTCAATTTCCTTCCTCAGGTGGTTCGAAACCCAATGGTTGAGAAACCAAACAAAGATGGTAAACCTCCCACAATAGAATACCAGGAAGAGGAAATACTTGTGAGTACTAAGAAAAAAACAGTCAACATCTGTATTTCTTTGATGTCATGAACGTTTTACCTAACATGTCCTCTTGACTCTGTAGGACACTGTTTATGGTGCCGTGGTAAAGGAATGCTACAGTATGTACAAGGTGAGTTTCAGTAGGTTTTAGAATCTGTCTGTTTTTATAACATTGTTCTTCTAAAGGCCATATAACAACACCCTTACAGTAGCTCAGATTACCGATATATAGACTCTTCATAATGCCAAAAGAATCCTTCAATAGCAGTTGTTGTTGTTGTTGTCTCTTGTAGCTTTTCAACGGCACCTTTGGCAGAGCGATGGAAGCCGGCGGAGTGGAGCTGCTAATACAGAAGCTTGAAAAGTTCTTCTACCGGGTAAGAAGCTCATCTCTGAAAGAAACGCATGCTTCACTTGGGAAAGTCGTTGAAAAGGTGCTCGTCCTTTTTTGTTATCTGTCTACCTTCGCTGCCTTCACCCCACAGCCGCGTCCCGAGTGACTCCGCTCCGACCGCTGAGGCTTATGTGAAAGTATAAAGAATTCATTTCTCATTAAGGAACACCCTCCTTAAGTTAACACAGGCTTCCCTCGCCGTCGTGTAACCCAAAGACGGGGAGAAAGTGATGCTGCGGTGTTGGTATCAGAGGTTGAATGATGTAATCGTCTCAACAGGGCATCAGTCAGAGTTTCTAATTCCTTTCTTTTAATATTGCACTGTAAGCAATCTGTGGGTAAACTGACCCTTATCTCCCTCTCCTGTGTTTTGGGCTCGTGTGCACCTGCGTGCGTCTCCAGTATCTGCAGACTCTCCACTTGCAGTCCTGCGACTTGCTGGACGTATTCGGAGGCATCAGCTTCTTCCCACTGGACAAGATGACCTACCTGAAGATCCAGTCCTTCGTCAACAGAGTGGAGGAGAGCCTCAGTCTGATCAAATACACCGCCTTCCTGTACAACGACCAGCTTATCTGGTACGGAATGAGCACTGGTGTGTGTGTGAGTGTGTGTGTGTGTGTGCTCTGTAATGTTGTTGTGTGTGCAGGAGCGGACTGGAACAAGATGATATGAGGATCCTGTACAAGTACCTGACCACCTCGCTGTTCCCCAGACACTCTGAACCAGAGGTGAGGAGGCACAGGGACAAAAGCTAAAGGGAGCAGGGAGGTGTTTGTAAGACGGAGAGAAGAGGCTCACTCCTAGAAAACCATTGCAAAGCATCCCTCTTGTAAATGCACGACCGTCTTGGTCTTACTTCTCCCGAATATGACATTTACAATCCACTCATTTCCCCTTTAACCCGTCGCCCTCTTTTCTATCTGCGTCTCTCAGTTGGCCGGCAGGGACTCTCCTCTGAGGCCGGAGGTCGCAGGGAATCTGTTGCACTATGGCAGGTGGGTCGCTGGTCTGTATGTGGGAGCATGAATAACATGTGAGCTAATGTGCAGTCCACAGAGTGTCTGAAGAGGAGACACCCTTGGCAAACACTTGTTTAAGCAGGAGGATGATTATTACTTCTGCTTCAGGGTTAAAATCCTTTTGTTTGGTTTCAATACACATCAGTAACAAGAAACGGTTTCCTCAGGTGTTAACCCACATCTGCATAATGTGCAGATGCTGCATTGTCTACATTTGGCATCATGGGGCAGGAAACACAGCTCAAGAGGTCTGACACACCAGAATGTAACGAGTATTTGAGTCTCTGATAAAACCGTTACGAGTAGCAACCAGCTGTAGAGTAAGAAGCAAGGAGAACATCGTCATGGTTCCACCTAATGTTGAGCCGCGTGCTTCGAGTCCCGAGCAGCCGAAGCACAACAGTGAGTTCCTTGTTCCCACGGCGGTCTTGCCCTTTGGACCGGCCGTGGAGAAGTCAACGACTTCTGGTCCATTTATAGTCCCGTTTCGCAGTGGCTCTGACTTCGATATTGAACGTCACACTTGGGACATTAACTCTCCCCTTTGTCCACTGCAGGTTTTTGACCGGTCCCACTAATCTCAAAGACCCAGAGGCTAAATTCCGATTCCCTAAAATATTTGTGAGCACCGAGGACGGCTACGAGGAGCTGCACCTGATCGTATACAAGGTGAGGAGGAGCAAATGGGATCTGCCAGGTCATCAGACCTCAGGCTCAATCCTTCAGGGGTTTTGGTGTGGGGGGTGTAGGGGGGGTTAAATATTTTAGAATGATTTCTATAATCTGTGATTTATATTCTGCTGCTCTATCAAGAAATCATCTGGGTTTTGGGGGATTAGACAGCTCCATTTTAAAAATGATGAAGTACGTCCGATGTTGCTCGTCATCACATTAATGTGCTTTCCAACCCGTGTGACCTTGATTCCAGGCGATGAGCGCCGCAGCTTGTTTCATGATCAGCGGTAAGTGTGCTTCGCCGCCCACCTGCTGTCGCTTCAGTAACGGATGCAGTTCACTTCTACTCCCCGGCTGGATGTGTAAAGAGAACGGTCATTATTTAAGGGGGTTTTCTAGTACGAAGGACAATTTACTGCTATTTGAAATGCTGAAATATGCTATTCTTTCTTTTTCCAGCTCATGTCTGACCACCTTCTCCCCTCCTTCTCGTTCCAGCCTCGGCGGAGCTGACGAGGGACTTCTGCGAGCAGCTCGACGGCTTGGTGGGCCCCCAGCTCACTCTGCTGGCATCTGACATATGTGAACAGTTCACAGTAAACCGCAGGATATCCGGGTCAGTTCAGAATCCACCGCTCTCCTGATCAACAACGTACCAGCCGCTGAGGAGGACTTTGTACTCGGACAGCTCTTCCTTTTAATTGGCTTATGCCATTTACATCATTGATAACACAAGACGAGCTTGTTAGGCTGCAGCATAAGCGCAGTGGATGATGACATCTAAACTAGCGGCGTCATCTTGTCCGACGAAAACGTGTATTGCCTCAAACGAAAGCGTCTCTCTTACAAACAGCCGTGTTGTTTATTCGTCGGTTAAGTCACAGTTTTAACCCCAGCCGTTGGACTGAGACACGTCCTCATCTGTAATCCACGACCGGGCTCCAGACCCGTTGGATGGGCTCCATTTTAAACCACATAGTGAAATATGCACTGAATAAGTGATGCCGTCCCAAACTCCTCCGCTGTCATTGAGTTCTGGTGTGTTTGTAAATAATTCAAGGCAGCACAGATTAGAATCGGTTGTATGTTTAAGTACATAGCCGCTCTTTTCCAGCGCTGCACTCGCCGTTGTGCAGTAATAACTGTCCTCGGCTCACGTTAATGCGGGCGGAGCACAACTTGGATGTTATCAAGTGTTTTGGCTTACTGCATTATTTATTAATGTCTGAGCTAAAATAACCTTTAAAGGGTGCTTATTTTAATGTATGTGTTCTTTTCGTTGTGTCTATTCAGTCCAGAGAAGGAGCCCCAGTTTAAATTCATCTACTTCAACCACATGAACCTGGCGGAGAAGAGCACCATCCACATGAGGAAAACCGCCAATGTTTGCCTAACCTCTGTTCACCCCGACCTCATGAAGATCCTGGGAGACATCAACTGTGACTTTGCCAGGTACAGCAGAGAAACTCTTCGTTCTATCTAGAGCAAATGACACCAGAGATCATCATCATCATCATCATCATCTGAGCCGAAATCAGATTGTAGAACTAAAAGTCTCCTCAGCTCTGAGGGGTTTTCACAATTCTCAAAGCCAGGAAAGAAATATGAAAAATACAAACTCTCTCCACGGTGTGAGTCGTTTTACACGTGATGCTGCCGGGATGTTTTTAAACTGACTCTGTTTTGAAGCAGTCACAGGACCGAAGTCATGAGAGAATCCCATTTTCAGTCCGAGGGACATTCATAACATTTATGTAATTTATTTGTGACACTATCAGTTCCTCTTTAACTGCAGATGTGTCATTAATTATGTAACTACGTTCTAATAAGAAGTTAAATGTTTTAGTGTTCTAACTTTGAACATGTGCATCATTTCTGATTCATTGTTAGAAATAGTAAGTTATATTTTTTTAATTGGATTTTCTGTGTATGAAGAGCAGTTGCCCTTAGAACCTACTGTAAATGTGGTAATTCTTTTATTTAATGTTGCTCTGTTAATGCTCTGTGGCACCCAGGGTTAATGAGGATGAAGAAATCATCGTAAAGGCAATGACAGACTACTGGGTAGTTGGCAAGAAGTCAGACCAGAGAGAGCTGTATGTGATCCTGAACCAGAAGAACGCCAACCTGATTGAAGTAAACGGTACGTGTCGGCGAGGCGTAAATCCGTGTCATTACCGCCCATCACAAAGGATAATCTGCCTCCATGCCTAATCTCTTCTTTGCCCTCAATGCTCTTTGTCTTTCTGCTCTACAGAGGAGGTTAAGAGGCTTTGTGCGACGCAGTTCAACAACATTTTCTTTTTGGACTGATGGAGCTGTGAGACGGAGGCGATTTCCCTACACTAAAAACTGTCAGCGTTGCGGCATATTATGACAGCATCAGCGTAATGCAATAATTGCATTGTAAAATAAAAAATAAAAATTCAAAGCTTTGTAACCAGGTTTGTTTCTAATTGAATCTATAGCATTGTGACTTTCTACTGTAATTAAATGTAAATTCAGATTTTTATTGTAAATGCACTTTATTTTCTTTGATTTACTTTGTACATACTTTTACATTTTTTTTGACTTGGGATATTGTCTCATTCACAATTGAAAATCTCAAATTAATTTATAAACTGACAACACAGAACTATTTGCTCCAGCTTAATTCAATAATCAGTCATAGTTTTAAAATAAGATGTTATTGTGCTTTGCAAACAACTGTTATCTTTAAATAAATTAAGGAGGCATTTTATTTGGTGTACGGTAGTTTTTTGTTTGAAGATGTTAAAAACTGGAACCTTAAAAAAGACACTTTCAACCAACAGCATCAGAGGTAATTTATTAAACAGTGGAACAGCGTCCATTTACAACAAACCAAACCGTTTAAGAAACGGTTGCTACAAAAAACGTAGAAGAAGAAGAAAACGAACCAATCAGTGATGACCACCCCTTTCGATTTACAGCCAATCAGCGTCGCCGTGGATGAATTTCAAAAAAAGTGCCCCGCCATGATTGTTGTCTAACATCAAGCTGAAGCAGGAACCGTACTTAACTTGTTTTGATTTTTTTTACTGGACTGCCAGCAGAGTCTTTCTATCATTTTATTTTTCGTTGGGAGATAAAAGGTAAGACGTGTGCTTTGATATACTTTCTAAGAACACAGTTATACTACTTTTGTTCGCCGCTTGACCGGTTTAACCGTAGTTCAGTTCGACGCTTGCTCGTGCGTCGTAAATACACTTTGGAGTTCCTTTGGCCCGTTAGACAGGCAACGTGCTAACTTTACGTTTCGTATTAATACACAACGTGTTGCTGTTCACTCGGACTAGCCTCGATCGGACTTTACCATTAACACGGAACGTCTGACGGTGACCCGCAGCTTTAAGCTAACGTTAGCCAACGTCCGCCTGTTGTGTAGCTAACGTTGCATAGTTCAGGTAAACGTGTCGCACGAAAATTAGTTACCCGTTCTCGATCTTCGTGTTGTGCCGTGGAGTAATTTTTATAAGGGTTAATCGAGGGTCCGTGGAAAACTATGACGTGATGTTGAGCTTAGTGACGTCATTTTTGAGATCCTGACTGACTTTTAAGAGTTTTGTTAAATTAAATGATAACCCAGTTGAGTGTATAATAATGACAACATGTACTAGATGCAGTTTTGACTGATTCCCATCTGAATGCGTTGTTAAAGCAGAGAACTTTCCTCATTTATTTATATATAATTATTTCAGTTAATCATTTTTTCCCCAGGTGGCATAACGTCCAGCACATCCAATATAATGCAGCAGCACCTCACATTCCCCCCCCCCTCTTTACTCCAGATTCCTGAACATGGATTCTGCATTCGCCCACCTGCGCCAGCGGGACACCAGCGTGTCGATGCTGAGGGTGAAAATGTCCCGCAGGAGATCTCAGTCCCAGAAGGAAAACCGAGAGCGGGTGGTGAACACACGCAGGCAGCTGGCTGAGCTCCCGGAGCTGGAGATGTCTTCCCTGGATGCCTCCATTGCCACGGTGAACATTTCAAACATTCAGGGGAAGACATTGAACAATGGCAAATCTGCTAAAGGTACGTCTACCAAACTCCAACATAATCACGTGTTCCCAATAAGTGCCCCACAGCCTTGACCCCCCCCCCTCACCTTCTTCACAGACGTGGCCGGAGAAGAGCGGTTGAAACAGCTCGCGCGCTGGAAGGAGCGTAAGGCTCTTGAGAAAGAGAAGGAAAAGAGAGAACGTAAAGGGGTATTCAAGACGGGCATGTATCACCCCAAGGACACCCTGACCATTCCCTCTCTGCCCGTAGTCCCGGCTGCCTCAACCAGAGCAAAAGAAGTGAGGGATTTTACTGTTTACTGTAAATGTCTCCTATTTGATACAGTGACCTGAATCACAACAGGTGTGGCTTTGTTTTGCATTTATAGTCATGAATGACTCCAAATAATCAACATGTCATTTCTTGTGCTTTTTATTTCAGACAAAGATGAGCTCGACTTCATCACAGAGTGTTCGAGTCACTCGGTCGATGAAACAGCAGCAGCAAATTGAGAGGGTAATTCTCTGAGAAACCTTCATTATGCTCTCCTATTAACTTCCATAAAAGGCAAATCTAATATTCACATCGTTGCATCTCTTTTCTTTAGACAACCTTTCTACAGCCTCTGGCGGTGCAAGATCCAAAAACGCTGGCAAAAAAAGGTGCGTTAATCTTTTAACTTTTTATTTTAAATGAAGGGCGCCATCTTCTGTGACCTTGTGTACTTCAGACCTGACCTCTCGTCACCCCCCCTGCAGCTCAAGCTGCTCTGGACAGAACAACCAGGAGCCGCGTGGCTCCTGTCAAACGTGCACCTGCTCCGGCTACTGCCAAGATTCACGATTCTGCAGGTGAGTAGTGACAGTAAACGTCCTCCCACCCAGCTGGGAGTTTGGGCCGGATATTGTGTTCGCCCCTTTGTGTTCCCTTATGTGCATCTCATTCTGCGTCACGCCTTCCTACTGAAGTGGAGCCCGCCGTGCGAGCTTTGAGGTCCAAGTCGGCCAGCAGGCCGGCGGTTACAGCAGCTCCTGTGGTGGCGAAAGACAAACCGATGGGTGAGTCTGCAGCTCGGCATCGCGGAGACTGAAGCTGCTGTTGTGGTTTGACACAACTGCTGTTTAATGTTCCTAAATTCCTCTTTACCCTCAGATGTAAGAACCACGAGAAGCAGAGCATTCATCAACCACGTGGCCCCCTTTTCTTACAGAGAAAACGACTGTAAAGGTATCGTTAGATGTCGGTCAAGAAGCTGATCTGTTTCACATTGCTTACATTAACATCTTGTCCCATTTTATGTTCATCTCCCTCTTTTTTCCTCAAATATTCAGCAGCTGTTGAGGCGGATGTGACCATGGTGAGCGTTCCTTTGGGTTTCACGCCCTCTGTTAAAGCTGCGCCTACATTTTCCCCAGTGAAACTTGGCCTGATACGCGTTCTGTGTTGTGTAGGAGTCGCAGGAAACGCCGCGTCCCCCCGGCCCGGCGCCCTCCTCTGAAGAGCAAAACGTGGCGGTGGAAGCTCCTGCCGTCGCGGTTGAAGAGGCCTCCTCTTTTGCTCCAAAGGGTTTTATGTTCAAGGCTCCCGTCGGCTTGTCGTCCTTCAAGTTCGAGCCTCTCACTCCTCGCTCAGCAGACGCCTTCCTTACACCCAGGTCGGCCCCAGCGATGCTCAGCGTTCTGTGGTTTATCACGGGAAAGTTGTTTCCTGTCTCAACGCCATGCTGTTGCTCTTCCTGCGTAGCCCCAGCTTCAGCCTTCCAGAGGTCCCCGCGTTTAACCTCCAGCCCCCGGGTGAGCCGAGTGACTCCTCCCCCTCCAAGTCCCCTCGCCGCTCTCCTCCCCGCGAAGCCCCCGCGACTACAGGCAGCCCCCTGGAATCCAAACGGGGCGTGCCGTACTTCAGGTGGCGTCCCGCTTCACGATCTTCCTGCTCCGATGTTTTCAATTGCTTTTCGATTGGTTGAAGTTTGTACAATAATTAGTTCTCTGTGTGATTTCAGGTTGGAAATCGCGTCTGAAACCGAAGGACTGATGACCCTGTGCGCCGACTGGGAGCCTAAAGTGGAGGATGAGTCCATCCCAGAAGAGAGTGAGTGGGCGGGCTGTGTGCCCACGCCGTGGTGTCCGTAATGACATAATTTTCCCGGTGAGAGTCGTAACTGTCTGTCTGTCTCAGTGAGAGACCGCATGCGTACCGCTGTGGGCCAAGCCAGGCTGCTGATGAAGGAGCGCTTCAAGCAGTTCAGCGGGCTGGTGGAGGACTGCGAGCTGGGCCGGGGGGAGAAGATCACCACCTGCACTGACCTGCAGGGCTTCTGGGACATGGTGTATTACCAGGTGGGTGTCCACAGGAGAACGAGGCGGGACAACACAGTGTTTCAGACAGCGATCCTCATGCGCGCTCTGTGCTTGTGCCGTTCTTTGAGGTGGAGGATGTCCATAAGAAGTTCAACGCTCTTAAAGTAGCAGAGGGCCGAGGCTGGGTGGAGGAGCACGAGCCCCCACCCCCCCGACAGAGGAAAGGGGTGAAGGTGAAGACTCTTTCTAAATATCCAGTGGTCCTGGCGTGGACGTAAAGGCTTAATAACGTCTGCATTGTGCATTTGACAGAAACCACCGTCGGCTGCACCCGCCAAGGCGACAGGAACCAATCAGGCCGCCAGGTCTCGCCTGGCGGCCGTGAAGGCGGCCATGAAAGCCAAACAGCAGGCCGCCGAGGCAGAGAAGGCAGCAAAGGACGCCGGCGCTGCGGTAGAAGACGCCGGCCCGAGCTCCGAGGAGTCCGAGTCCCGAGCCGAGCCCCCAGCGACGGTGGTCTTTGACGGGGGCTTCTTCCAGGTGGAGAGCCCGGCCAAGCCGCCAGGTGAGCGAACGCCTGAAGGCCTCACTGTCGCTATCAGCTTCTCCCCGCTGGGCAAACGATGACGCCGTCGTATGTCTGCAGGCTCGTTGAGGAGAGCCGGCCGTCCGAGTGCTGCGGCGCTGCCTCAGACCCCCCCCTGCTCCAACTACCTCTCGCCTAGGAGAAGCACGCGGCGATGCCTGGCACTGCCACAGACCCCCCTTCTCACCGCCGCCTCTCCCGCCCGACCCCGCCACATGCCCGCCCGCCTCACCCTGGACCAAGCGCCGGCGTCCCCGCGTGGCACTCCTCGGGCATCCCGCCACAGGGCGAGCAACAGCTCCCTTTGTTTCTCCCCCGCCAGGGACGCGGCGGCCGTGCAGGGAGACGCGGCGGCCGTGCAGGGAGACGCGGCTCTGGCGTTGCGCGAGCCCGCCGCCGAGCATTCGCTTCCGTCCATCTGTGTCGCCGAGGAGCCAGCCGCGGTGTGTGTGGACCTCCCTCGCTCCCCGTGCAGAACCCCGCAGCGCTCGTTATCCCCGAGTTTCTCGCTGTCGCCCAGTGTGACTCCCAGCTGGCCTCCCACCTCCTCCCCCCCTGCTGTGCTGAGTCTTGAAGAGGCCCAAGAGTCTGTGTGTCTCACACCAGGCACTTTGGTTGTTGAGGTAAACACACGTCACTAAATGTCATTAAAACAACCGATTGAATTTTATTGAACTGTAAAATCCACACGTTTTTTTTAAAATTCATTTTGCTCTGCAGTAAACAAAGTATTGTGTTGTTGTTGTTGTTTTCAGGAGATTCCCGGGTTGGACTTTGAGCGTTACCTTCTGCCGTCTCAGAGAAGCAGCCTGTCCCCCGGGGGGCTGGATGTGGAGATGGAGAGCCCCAGAGGTCAGACAGAGGACCTGCTTACGCTGCCGGAACACGGTATGATTGTTGCCTCTGGGAAAGCTGTGGGCGCACACACACACACACACACACTGTGTGTACGCCTGGTTTCATACCATAACAACACCAATTTAAAACCATGAGCTCCTCTTTAACTGTCAATCCTGAAATATCAGACCACGCTGATAAACCGTAGTGATCGCTCTGTTATGAGGGACCGTTTTAAACTCCTTTCTTCGCTCACGTCTCACGTCCTCACAGCCCTTCCAGCGGTGGGTTCAGCGCTAAACCTTCAGTCACCACAGGTCAAAGTTCTTCCTTTCTTTCTCTTTTGGTGTCTTTTTATTTAAAAAAATTTATCTTTTAATCCACATTGGACTTAATTATCACTGCTACATGTTGTGTGTCATTGCTGAATGATCTCACTGTGTTTGTCTTCACGCGCTCTTTAGTCGACCATGCTTCTCTTCACCCCGGACCTGAAGGATCGGATCCGCCAGTCCGTCTGTCCAAGTGACCTCATGGTCTTCACACCTCCCCTCTGATGTGCAGCCCAGACATTATCTTATACTTTTCTACAACCTTTTTACTGATGAAAATATGAAATATATATGTAAGTGACAGGAAAATGTGTAAATATATTTGTGTTTACAATTAAAGTTCTAGTTACAACAAAGTGGAACTGTCATCTTCATTTATACCCGTTTTATTTTATTGGTCACTGTAGTTCAGACAGAAATAATGGCCCCTCTACCTGTAACACAGGAGCACAGGAGTGAGATGCTGCTGCGATGGGGCTTCTGGTAGGAGCGGTGATGCCATCTAGTGGCTGTTCTGATGCATTTATCATGAAAGCGCCCAGTGAAGAACTTGGATTTCCTTCATTTAAATAAGTTGGTTTCTTGGGTAAATCTAGAAGAAGGCTTCATTGATTAGAAAATACTCTCAGCTGACCAAGCTAAAAGGCTAGCTGTGTGTTGCTGGAGGTGCTGCCTGTCCCTCTGGGGGGGGGCTTTGGCTGAGCAGGAGGTCTCTGTGCCTCCCGGCGGAGCTTCTCCTCCTCAATTCTTCTAGACACCAACTGGTTGTGTTCAAAAGCCGGGAAGAAGACGTGTTTGAAGAACTGGTGGATGGTCTGCTTCCGGAGCTCCACCTCGCAGCCTCGTGCCTCAATTCCTCTGCTTGGTTCCTCTTTCGTCTCACTGCTTTGCCCTGAAGGGATGATGACACACAATCTGTTCTCCAGTCACAGCACTTTGTTTGCTTTCTCAGCAAAGCTTCTCGAGGAGTGCAGAAGTCCTTTTCCCGTCTACAATTCATACTTAATAAATACCAACAAACCTGCAGACGGAGGTTTCTCAGAGGCTTTAGTCTCAACATCTTGTTGACTCTCAGCAGTCTGATCAGTGGACGTTTCTGCTGCATCATTTGACTTCCTTGTCTATGAAAAGATAAAAATACAATAGTTCTTTAAACTCGGCGCCCTGCATATTTGTGTGATCTGACGATTTAGCGATAAGGCTTCTGCAGGTCTCCTCTTCACATAACGGAGGATGTGTGAGACACTCGTGTGAAATCAATGCCGAGGTGAAGCACTGACTGAATCCATTTGATGCTACACCAACCTCCACCGCTGTGGAGCTGCACATGTCAGGAGTGATGGGCGAATTCACTGGAGAGTTAATCTTCTGTCTGTTCTCTTGTGTGAGATTCACAGTTTTATTCTGCAACTTCATTAACAGCAGAATCCCAGTCTGAGCTTCTAAAAATCACCTCCGTGACACGCTCACTGGCCTCTGCCTCGGGGCCTGATGGGGAGGACAGGCCCCCCCCCAGCCCTTCGGACCCCCGCTGACACGTCACCTCAGCAGAGCCCAGAAGTACCTCAAAGAACTCCAGGAATGTAATCTGCAGCAGAAGAAGTGGGAAAAGGGACTAAAGGGAAGGTAGATGAATGCTAATCTGCTAATGAACCATTAGAAGGAGACGAGGGAGTCGGGGGGGAGGGCGGGGGAGAACGCTACGGGCCGACCTCCACGTCCAGGCAGGCAGACGGGTTGTCGCGGTCGCGGCTCTCTGCTGTGATGATCTGCAGTAATCTCGCAGGGGTCAGGTTGGTGTCCAGCAGGCGGAGATCCTGGAGGGGTCAATAAAATATTCACCAATGGGTCGAAATGAGAGAATGAAATGATTGATTTGCATGACGAAATCTTTGTGTTGCAGCATGTTGCACCTTGAACATCCCCAGCAGGTGTCTGCAGGTCACTTTCCGGCCTCTGTTGTAGGCCTGATAGACGTCCCAGCTCCTCTTTGAGTAGCTCACGGCCACCGCCGCGCAGTCCGGCTGCCTAAACACGAAGCCTGGATCACAACTGCAGTTACGCCACTATTCCTGCACAACGCGGCGCCTTTGTCTCCGTCTCAACAGCGTCCGCACCTTTAACGTTCTTGTAATTAGGGAGGACGTTGTCCGTCATCAGTTTGGAAAAGCAGGCTGCCAGGAGGTGATTTTCTGACCTGCGAAAAGAGGGAACGTGTGTCTGCTGCGACATCAGTCCTCCCTGAACCAAAGTACCGGGCCAATTGACTCTGTAAGCAGACATTCCTTACGCCGCGTCCTTGTGGTAGATGTGGAAGGCCGCGATCACAAGACAGCTGAGGAGCGTACCCAGACGGATGGGAGCGAAAGGAGAGCGGATCTCCGCTGGGGGGGCGCCCTCTGGCAACACAGAGTGAAAGCATGAAGCCACAAATGCCCTGTGATGTGTATTCGACGCGCTGCAGTCCTGCTCACCGCCGATGAAGCGGTCCATCTGCGCCGGGCTGATGCCGTGCCGGTGGACGTTGCAGTCTTTGAGGAGGCGCCACAGCTGCAGGCGGGACAGCAGGAAGCTGCCGCCCGGGGAGGGGGCCCGGCCGAGTCCGCTGTAGAAGCTGTACGCAGACCGCAGCTCCGCCGCTCTCCTCAGCACCGCGAACTCCACCTGTTTGCACGCGAGTCAGAGCATCAGAGCAACGACAACTGAAAGACAAGCAGAGCGGTGTAAGATGGGGGGGCGACCTGTTTGAGCTCGGCGCTGCGCTTTGTCTCGGGGATTCTCTGCAGGAGACACGCGATGTTCAGAGGCACGTCTGTGGTGGAGGTGGATGAAGGTGTTAATGGACACGGCGCTGCTGGACCTGTTGCACGTGCTGCGGGTGACTCACCGGGTGGAGCGGTGGAGGCTTTGCCAGCGGTCAGGTTGAGTATCATCATCTCTCCCTCAAAAACGTCCCCATCCTTACAAGGGCGAAAGTCGTGATGCAACTTCCCAGCAGGGGCAAACCGAGCTGGTTCCCCCTGAATTCGTGTTGACTGTGAGGCAGCTCTGTACAACTGACCAACCTTGCCGTGTGTTTCGTTCCGTCTCCGTTCCTCTTCACAACGACCCCGGACGAAATCCCCGCTGTAGCGATGGCAACACCGCGACCCGTCGGCGCGCCTCGCGGCCCGCGCGTGCGTGCCCCGTCCGTGCTTCCCGGCGGAGAGGACAGAGACGGTGAGCATGCAATCACATCAGTGCGACACGGACACGTGGGCGCCAGCCTGCTCTCCTACTTGGACTCCGTTGTGCCACGTCCCAACGTACTGCTGTCCCAGATTCAGCCAACGCATCGTGCCCTCGCCGTGTCTCAGGTTGTTCTTCCACTCGCCGGAGTAAACGTTTCCCGAGGGGTAGCTGCGGAGACACCGGCGTCACCTTTGACCTCCGGGCAGTTCAGAGGCCGCGCCGCGAGTTCGACCATGTGCTGCATACATACCGTCTCACCCCCCACCCCTCTCGGTTGTTCCTCACCCAATCGCCTTTGTACCATGACGTCTTGTCCTGCGTGTAATACACGACACCCTGAAACAGCAGGAGAAACCGTTACGCGCACACAAGGAATAAAAGGACTGGAGGCTAAGGTGTGGACGGGTGGGGCGCACCTGGCCGTGCCTCCTCCCCTGAGCCCACTGGCCCGTGTATGACGCTGCGTCCAGTTCACCGCGGTACGTCCCAGTCCCATGCCGCACGCCACCGCACACCTCCCCCTCATAGGAGCTGCCATCGGGCCAGGTGTAGGTGCCCTTGCCCGTGGGCATGTTGCACACAAATTCTCCCTGATGGATTAGATATTAACGAGATGTATTACTTATATATATCTGCATGTGTACAGGATGCATGTTCAGGGTGTTCTGTACACATGGGCTGTTGGGCACTTTGCTTAACACTTGATAACATTACATTTTATTACAGTTTTCATAATGCTTCGATATTGTAGCGTACGTCATATTTCAGGCCGTCAGCTCCTGTGAAGACGCCGCGACCATCCATAAGTCCCATGGACAACGTCCCCTTCAGATAAACAAAGAAGGGACTGGTCTTATTTGTCCTGATGGAAATGACAGCGTTGCATTGTGGGGCATTTTCAGAATATATGTGAGAATGCATTTTAAGGTAAAACTGATTCTCTCACCGAGCATGATGATGTGCAAGCATTTGAAAAACACGTTGGTTTAATATTTGCATCGGTTTGAATTATTTCAAACTCTTGATTAACGTTCTAAATGCTCAGCCTGCATCTACCGTCTGGTCACGTGTCTCATATTAACCAGTACCTTGTAAATATGACCACCTTCGAAACGAACGACCCCCTCTCCGCACGTTCCTCCTTCGTACCTGTTAAAGAGACGGAATATTAACGTGATGGTGTAATAATCATAGCAGGACGTCCGGTAGTCCACGTTGTGCGGGACGATGTGACGTTACCTGCGGACGACCAGACCCACCAGAGTCGGGGTCTCATGGATGTCGTCACCCTCGTCTCCCGGGTGGGTTTGGGTTTGTTTCACATGCGCGTGCACTTCAGAACGCGCACCGCAGCTCGCCTGCTCCTCGTGCCCGCGCGTTTTCTCATTCCCACGTTGGTTTTTAATCGCGGTGTTCATCTTTTCTTCCGTTTGTTGTGTATCTGGAATCGTCTCCATGGTAACGGTGCCGCGCGCTGACTACCATGGCAACCGACTACGGCAGCCTTAGTCAGTCAAAAAGGGTACTACCACTGGTTTAACGTGACAGATAACAGATACCCACTTAATGGGGTAAATAAACCTGATTGTGTTAAGATATAAAAATATTTATTTTTTATAATGGAAATACAAATAAAATCAGAGCAATAACAAACAACCAAAACACACAAGAACACAGTAATTCTCCCAGCATGGTTATTCTTGTGAGATGATGTCCAGGTTGGCGAGGTGTCTCATGGTGGGCCTCCCGTGAGGACAGTTCCACGGGTGGTCAATCTCCCCCATGTGGACCAGGAGCTTCTTCATCTCAGCTACATTCAGGGCAGTGCCGATCATCACCTGAAGATGGATGTGAACAAAGTAATAGAGCGTGTTAACGCAGTCATTACATCATTAATAACATTTCCATGGCAATTTAATTAACAGCAGATGCTTAATTCAAATCACAATACCATAACTCTGATTAAAAATGAGAGTACACCTGGTCTGAGTAAATATCTGAAAATTGTCCCCTTTATTAACTCACAGATTTTCGACAAGCTCGGGAGGCAAACATCTGCCTGACGCGGGACGGTCGACACATGACCCCCGGGCTGTCACTCAGCATGAAGATCAGCTCTTCAATGTCGGCCGGGCCAAAGGTCCAGTTTTTACTGGTGGGCAGAGACACCAGCTTAACTCTCTCCATCACCTGAGCTGCAGGCGAAACAAAAACACGACTCTAGGTTCAGCATGTGGGACCATCACAGTGGCGTCGCATGGATTTGAACTTGAGATAAATCGGGATGCATCACTCATATTAAACAGTTAAATGTTCATACCGTCCTCATCCACAAGGAATTCAAAGCCATTTTTTCGGAATATCTCCATGTTCTCTAGGAGGATGTTTTCACTGACGGCGGGGAGGTGGAGCTTCTGAGGACTGTGAACAACAACAACAGATCAGTAAAGCGGCCCTTTAAAGCTTCATCAGCTGAGTCGGCTTTCTTACTGGATGAGTTTTTGTCCTTGCAGCACCGTGTGCTGCTGCAGCATCTCAAAGTTGTATTTCTCATCCGTGGCGTGCTGGTCGATCATGAAGAGGTCGGCGTTGAGTTTGGCGATAATGAAGCCCAGATTGAACTGGCCGATGATCTCCATCTCTTTGAACATGTCTTTACTGTGGGGGAAGGGGGGGGGGGGGTAGAATGGGACACTTAAACATTAGAAAGTTCACCAGTAGATATCGACTGCAGTAAAAACCCACCTGATCTCTTTACTAAGCTCCGCCTCTGCACTCTGGTTTTCTCCGGGGTCGATTTTGGCCCTGAAGCGTCGATAGCACAGATCACCGCCGGCCGCCTGTCTCCGCAGGTCCTGCAGCCGCTTCACCCTCCCGGCCAGCTCCTGCAAGGAGAAGTGGAGGGGCACCGCCCTTTTCTGCAGGAAGACCGGAGCATCCACCGCCGGCGAGCGTCTCGACTGAGTGTGGGCCTTGTGTTCGGCGGGGGGGCGCGGCTCGTCTGTCCGGGCCCTCTTGGCGTCCGGGCTCGGCGCACGGCCCTCGTTGGAAGTGCCCGGCTCACTTTGGACCTGTGGGGGCTCGGGGTCCTCTGACGCTTCTTCCCGCGTTTCTTTTTTCCCAGCGTCGGTCGGTTCAGGGGAACGGACCTCCGGGCCAGAGCGCCAAGTACCCGGTGTCGTCGTAGCGACGACGCGATCTGGCGAGGCGCCGTCTTTTTCCGACTCGTCGCCGCTCCACGACTCCCTTCCGTGCCTGAACCAGTCCACCTCAGCCCCCCCCACTGGGGGGCTCTCGGGGAGAACTCTGGCAGGTCTTGAAGGGGTCGCGACCCCTGGGCGGCAGAGCGGAGGTTTGTCGCTGTGCTTAAAAAAGGTCCTAAGTGTTTTCTGTGCAGGGCCACTGGTTGCAGCTTTGGCAGCGTTCACAGAACTGGAGCTGTGAGGACTTGAGAAAGCTGCTTTCAGGGCGGACAGGTTGAGGGACGACTTTGAGCTGCGAGACGCTGCTTCCGCGTGCTCTCCGGGTTCGGACGCGTTCTCATTAGATGGGACCACAGGACCGATGTCATCTAAAGACAGACAGACAGTCAATGTACAAGCACTGGAACGTCTCTATTATATTACATCATACGCATTGATCGGAGGCTAAATGTGTGCTCACTGGTTCTGGGTATGGGGGTAAAGTTCAGGCTGATCTTATTGACTCCAGCCTCATACATGGTGATCAGAGAGGCCTTCACGACAGCCAGCAAGAGTTTCTCCTCCTGAAGGAAGATCTGCCGTTTGTCGGGCGTCACATTCACGTCCACACACTCTGAAATGACACCACGGAATCACTCGTGTGGGACAGAAGGTCAGCAGTCGGATTCAGAGGGACCTTTCCAGCACTTTTCTTACCCGAGGCAACAGCTATGTTCAAGGCAACAAATGGATATTGGTGTCTGTTGTACATGTGATACACTTCATTCACAAGTTTAGTCACCTGTAAAAACAATTAGTAGATGGAAACGGTTATAATAATTCATCACAGAAGAAGTTATAATAATTTAGTTAGTGTCCTTGTATCTGCTCACAATTAGATATTAAGGCGTTCAAACCCATTTTAAGTGTTTTAAATGATGACATAGGGGCATTGAACTACCTTCAGAGGATCACAAGGCCGGCTGTTAATGAAGAAGAACTGCCTGTCAGTGGCACTTCTCCCAACACCGTGGTCTCCTCGTGACACGAACCCCGCCATGCTGCCAAAACAGTTTCACGTTAGAGGCACAACATTTTATACACAAACCTACTGTACGTACAGGAGTGTATCTCACCTAAAAGGCTGCTTGGGTAGATCTGCATCTTTGAGTCCATATTCTTCAATAACATTCTCAGCAGGAGACACTTGCTGAAAAGGAATAAGACTCTGTATCTGCAGGAAGAAAAAATAAAGTACATAGCAAATCAAATAAGTCCATTTCTTCAACCGTGGATGTGGTTTGTTAATAAATGGTCCAACCTGTTTTGGTCCAAATATGGCCCCGATGTTGTCCCTCATACTCGGGCTGCCGGTGGTGCCGAGGACTGTGCTGCGCTTTCCCTGCGCGGTTTGGTTGGAGCAGGTAACGCGCACTCCGGTAGAGATGATACAGTAGGCCTGCAGGACATGGATCATTTTGGCATACTCCTGAAACAGAACGGAACAATGAAATGTTGGGAATTATAGATGAAAAAGCAGTTACACTGATTAACCACTGACGGGCTCAGAGCGAATACATTGAAAGATATAAAAAAAGGTTATATTGTTATGTAAAAAGTATGACCTTTGGACTGAACACAAGACTGATCCTAAAGCGACTCACCTTCTTAATATTGCGCTGGAACTCCTTGTGTCGAACGGGCAGCGTGTAGAAGAGCTGCTGCAGGCTGACTGTGGTGCCTTGCTGCCGGGGATGAGGGGACTGCTGCACCAGGTGGCCTTTGTGGTCAAACACCAGCTTGGTGCCCACCTGGCTGGACTCGTGGCACGTCACCACACTGAGGACACTGAAGTGGGGGGGAGGGGGTGGGGGGGGGTCGAAGGGAACTTTAGTCGACAGAGGTGAGCAGGCGTATGTGCCAAAGCAACGCGGCTGTGATTTACCTCAGAGCACACAAAGAGCTGAGGGCTTCCCCTCTGAAGCCAAACGTTTCCACGCGGATGAGATCAGAGAAATCCCTCAGCTTCGACGTGTGATGCTTCAACGCTGCAGAACGAGAGGAGGTTTCCCTTCACCGTTAAGATGAGGCAGACTTTAACTAACCCGGACGGGATAAACAGCGGCCACACTCACTCAGTCCTTCAAAGTTGGCCTCCTCTACCCCTTTGCCGTTGTCCGACACCTCCACGAGTTCAGCTCCGTAGTCCTTCAGCCTGACATCTGGACACACGCAAAGTTGCTCAGTCAACATCTCCTATTGGACTGGAAGGTAAAAAGATGAACACCGTGTGATTTCGACAGCCGTCCTTACCAACGCTAGTGGCGCCTGCGTCGATGCTGTTCTCCACCAGCTCTTTCACTGCAGTGGCCAAAGTCAGCACCACCTGTCCCGAGCAGATCTGATGCACAGAGTGCTTGTCAATGGCCTTTATGGCTCCTGCAGGTTCAGAGCTGATGGGAAGAAAACCAGTGATCAGTGATCAATGATGCACGGCCAAAGAGTAACACATCCATACATGATCAATACATGAAGAATGGTGGAAAGATGACAAATGGTAAAAGCTCTGTGTGAGCTGCGACGAACACCTGAAGATTGTGGGAAGGTCAGGTGACCTTATAAAAAAAAGTCGATACAAGTTAGCTGCAGTAAGCGCATATTACTGAAATGCAGGTTAACGTTAAAAAAATACTTTGATGTTTAACTTACCAAGCATCAGACATCTTCAAGGTCTAAAATCCAAAAGTATGAAATGTGACTTCATCTGAAACAGAGAGAATACTGATATAATTTAGCTGCTTTGTTTTCATTAATCAGATGTTTTCAAAAGCTTCCCGACGCAGGAGAAACTGTACCGCGCGCACTGCACGTGTTGTCACGAGCTTCACCCGTGCGCAAAACCTGCGCATGTTGACCACCAAAGGTTAAACCAATACGATAAAAATGTTGAAAGGGTTGAACGGCAAATTAACTAAATATGCGAGTCATAACGGTAAGAAAAATACATATCACTCTACATAAATGAGTAGCGTGAAAGCCGTTGCCTCACTCTTTGTAGGATTTCATCACCTAAAATTAACTCACCGAAATATGACCGAGCGAGATGTTAGGGAGCGTCTGCATTCACCTCACACAGAAAGAAACGAATACATTGCCTCATTGATGCAGACGTCTTGGCGGTAGTTTGAAGCTTTAATTTCCACAATTACAATAAAAAATGACACTTGTAGTTGTTTTGTAAAGTTATTCCATGCTAGATTATTTTTCTAAAGGTTCATATTTGCGGATACCAAGCACCTACATTGACAGACGACCCCTAAACGGGTAAATCATGGCCGTCTTTTGACGGAATAGTCCGTGTGGTATTTTGGCAAGACATATTTCAATATTGTTAACACCGGGAAAGGACGTTTGTGACGATTAGACGGACTATGTGAAGAAAGTCATGTGAATTTGGCAGTACTTTATTTTGTCAACATTTGTCACATACAAAAAATGTTCAGTTCGACGTCCGGACTCGCGAGGACCGAGGAAAGTTCTGGAAGTGGCAGCAACCTTTCGATATTCTGTCATTTCAATCCCCTCAAGACACATGGAACCGGGAGTAACGTGAGCCTGTTCGCGGCTGCTAGCGAAGAGGACGACGAAGTCCGCTTTGACAGTAAGCGTTTCCTCGCGTTGCTGCCGAATCGACTCGGTCTAGCTAGTTAGCGGTTAGCCCACATTATGACGTAACGAATAAAACGTCGGGTTATCCAGCAGGCTGGAGGCGACCTTCAGCTCTTCTGCGTGGAACTAGTCTGGACATGCCGACTCTTCCTCCCTCCTGAGAGGAGATGGGAGTAAAGGAGACTCGGTGACTCGGTCCTGTGTTTACCATCAGGGAGTGAGGACGGAAGGTGGAGGAGTTTTCTGGTCCGTGCAGATAAGAGTTGCTGCTCTGCACCTCCCTCTTATGTACAAACAAGACCGGGTCATAATTCGCATTCGAGGTGAACGGGGGACTAATTAAACGTTTTGACAGCTTTGGCTGCTTGATTTTTGGGGCACACGTTTTTTTATTATTTAAATATGGACCTAGGAGACAGAAACATTGTTGAAATGATTGCAAAGGTTATCGAAGAAGGTAAGAGGAGATATTGCGGTTATGTTAGTATTTTATTCCAGAGTTCAACAAAGTAAGATATAATCTATTTTCTATCACATGTTGAAGCAGTTCATTCTTTGTTTTATTGAGCACTGTTTCCTCTTTCTCTCTTTATATCTATTCACTTACTTTTGCTTCTTTGTGTCCTCAGCGTCCGACACAGATAACAACCGTGAGGTGTTGATGGCTGGCCGGCGTTACCCGTCCGTCCAGGAGTTCGCCTCAGCCATACCCAACCACCTTCTCCTGGGCTCCCTGCTGGAGCACCTGTGCTTTGTCTACGAGAGCAACCCCACGCGCTCCCGCACGCTCTTCAAAGGTCTGTCCTGAGATGTGGAACGTGAAAATTGACAGTTTGCATGTTTAAACTACTGTCCTTACATTAGGATCTGTGCATCTTTCTTCACTTATTCCAAACTTCCAGTCATTGGCCAGCGTTTAGCGGCCATGAACCTCCTCTCACCGTTGGCCATAAGTGACGAGTTCAGCACCGTCAGGCTGCAGCACAACCGGGCCTTCACTGAGCTGCTTCACGCTGCCAGCTCCTCGCTGTATCCACAGGTAACAGGACCCCTGGGGGGGCTCTTTCGCATGTTGTCAGTTTAGGACTAGGACTGTTGTGGGAGTATTTGTCCTTGGTAGGACAGGCCAGCCGTCTACATGTCCACAGAGTGGTGAGTGTGTTTGTCCTCATCTCGTTCTGCAGGGCCAGCAAGCTGCCGGCTCCAACGCGCACAAGCCTGCTGTCAGGTAGGCTGTGCTTTACGTGTTTTCTAGCGCAGTATTATTGTGTTATTGAGTATTGTGTATGAGATGTTTGTTTTGGTCGTCCCGCAGACCCAAGGAGGGGCTGTTTCAAGCACAAACGTCCCGCTATCTCAGTGAATTTGAAGAAGTGTTTAGACTGGGAAAAGGCTCTTATGGAAAGGTTTTTAAGGTATTCCACTCTGTTTCTACTGCATGATTTTTTCTCTTCTTACAAACGACTCCATCACGGAACACAAATTGAGTTTATCAACACAAACATCCTTTTATTTCTTCATCTTGAAGGTTATGAACAAATTAGATGGACAGTTTTATGCTGTGAAGAAAATTCTCATCAGAAAAGTCTCAAAGGATGACTGCATGAAGGTGGGGCATCAATGTTTCATCAATACAGCCTTTATATATCCAAATCCAGAGATATAATGTACTGATACTTGCATTATTTTGTTTTGCTGCAGGTCCTCAGGGAAGTCAAAGTGTTATCCAGCCTGCTGCATATGAATGTTGTGGGCTATCACACTGCGTGGATGGAGCATGTTCAGCCTGCGTCATGTGAGTACTGCGGTTTGGGCTGAAACAATCGTACTTACGCTCCCCTGAGTTTAAAGAACAATAGCAGCTTTATTTTTTATCATAAGTGAGGCTTAATGTGAAAAGCATCTGTGTTGCAGATCCTGAGTCTCTCCTTCCGGCGCTGCAGCCCCCTGAACAACTGGACAGGTGGGATCAGTGTCCATTTACTGTTGCCTGATAAACGGCATATAAATTGATATTGATGATGATGTTTGTAAAAACTTGATGTTTGTAATAATTAATGAAATGCGCTAATAACATAACATTTGTTATTTGAAGGTGGAAGTTATTCTTGCTATGACATTTTATTTGTGACAATATACCAGATGGATAATTTGGATATTTTAACAGTAACCTCGTTTGAGGACATGTAGATGTAATATTCGATCGCTGCTCTTTTGATCACAGCTCCGATGAGAGCTCCGACAACAGCAACAGCTCCTCCATAGTTTTTCAAAGCCTCAGTCAAGCCCCAACAGACTCCAGAGCCAACGTGCCCCCGAGAGAGGCCGAGCCCCTCGGCGCTTTGGGTGCAGCTCCAGTGTGTGCCGAGACCACGCGCCAGATTCCCAAGAACTACGTCCCCTGTGTGTTCCTGGGACAGGGAGGTCCACCCAAGAGCTCCAAATGTCCAGCGATGGGTTGGGAGGGCGCAGCACTGGTAGAAGAGGAGTCCAGCAGGGGGGGCATCGAACTGAACAACAACTCCTGCATCGACGGGGAATTTCAGCAGTGGGCCAGCAAAAGACGTGCGGCGAACTCTTCTAAAGAGGTGGGCACCCGAAGAGGCTTTCAGTGATCATGCAGATGACCAACAACGATTGCCATTAAAGCTTAAAGGTGGGATTTATTTTTAAAACGTACTTTTTGTGCAGTTCCACCTGATGCTCTACATCCAGATGCAGCTGTGTGAGCGCTCACTGAAGGACTGGATCTCCGAGAGGAACACCAAGCCCAAAGAGCAAACCCCAGGATGTAATTGTTTTAAACAAGCCAACATTTCACGAAAAGGATGTAGTTCCGGTACAAATTGTAGGTCAAATTACACTCACTATATATTTTATTTCCTTTAAAGGCCCTTATGGATGTGTTGACACCGAACACACCCTCCGTCTGCTCAGAGGGATCCTGGAAGGAGTGAAGTACATCCACTCCAGGGGAATGATGCACAGGGACCTGAAGGTAAGAGGCTTCGACGTTTGAGGTTTTCTCTGAAGCTGAACGGGAGTTTACATTGACAACTAACAACTAACGACAAATAAGTCATCGATGTGGCCTTGGTTCTCCCCATCTTTCACAAAGCAAATGTTTTTTTCCTAGATGTTGAACACAAATTCATGTAGCTTATCAGGCAGATGTTCTCTCAAATCTTGGCTCTTCCCTTGGACATGTGCTAGATAAAGCGGGGAGGTGCAGAGGACTGTTCCCAGAGTGCTTCACCGCCTTTAAAAAAGTTCGACCTAATGCATATATTTCAACTGGGCTGGAAACACCAAAACGAGCCATGCAGCGTACTGATAGGTGGAGAGCTGACTGGTGACTCCCCTCAGCCTTTTTTTCATTTTTCAAATAATGGTAAAGATGAAATTGGAGAAAAAAGAGGCTGAACATTGATTTCCCAGATTAAAAAGCCCTTCACCTTTGCATTGGCGTCGATGACGTGCTCAAAGAGGAGTCGTAGACAGCAGTCTTTTCAATGTCCTTGGTAATGTATTTTGCTTTTAGGTACGCATGGGAAGGATTATCTTGTGGTAATTCAAGTTCAGTGTAGACAAATTATAGTTGAGTTGTTAATGTGATATGAAGCATATACATGTCCCAGAATCATCAAAGGCTTTTAAGAGAGGCCTCAAATAGTTTATTCCTTGCAAAAAACTTGGAAATCAGTATCTTTACACCCACCAATATATAACAAAAAAACAATGTTTCCTGTGTTTGTTTTTTTCCACAGCCCAGGAACATTTTCCTCCTCGGTAACGACTGCCATGTTCGAATTGGGGACTTTGGCTTGGCCTGCAGGGATATAATAATGGAGGGCCATAAAAGCACCCCATCGTCCATCAGTGGTAATACTGCACCTCAAAGCTTGTTTCATTTTCATGAGTCCCTCAAAGAGTCACCAGTAGATGGCGCCATGTGCCTTACAGTCACATCTCTGGTGTATTCTGCAGAGTCTTCACATACTACAGGTGTTGGCACGTTTGTGTATGCCGCTCCCGAACAACTGAAGGGCTCCCATTATGATTCAAAGGTAAACTAATCAATAGTATGACGACAACAATAACAAAAATGTCACAATTTTCTGTGCTATACTCGTATAATTTATTAACTTAACTTAACGCATTTTTTAAATTGTCTTTATTGTTATCACTTGTGTGATGTTTTTATTTGTCATGTTGTTGCTCTCCCAGTCAGACATGTACAGCATCGGGGTCCTGGCTCTCGAACTTTTCCAGCCGTTCGGGACTGAGATGGAGCGGGTCCGGACCCTGGGGGACCTGAGGGAGGGGAACATCTCAGACTCGTTCTGCCGGAGATGGCCCGTCCTGTCCAAGTTCATTATGAAGCTGACGAACAAGGAGCCAAGTGTTCGTCCCACAGCCAGCCAGCTTCTACAGAGTGAACTCTTCTGCAGTAAAGACATAGTACGTTGTCTCACTTTGCGGAAAACAAACGTCGGTTCCCGGATTACTTACAATGTGCAGCTTTCTTCATTCTGCATGTGTGGCTTTGCTGCATGTGTCACCAGAGTGTGCTTCAGGGCTCCAACCAGTACGTGATAATATTTGACAACACATTTTAACCAATTGTTTTTTCCTCCTAAGGTGATCCACAGTTTACAAAGAAGGGTTGAAGAGCAGGAGGGAGAAATCATGCAGCTGAGGAGACAGATCAGTCGGCTTCAAAGCTCAGAAGTCACAGTTAGTGTCTCTGAGTCTGATGAGGCCAAAGCCTTATAGGGTCTGATTTATTCAACTACTGTTGTACTTTGTTTTGGTGACTTGGCACAAGTGGTTGAGTGCGTGCGTGCGTGTGTGTGTGTGTGTGTGTGTGTGTGTGTTACATTTGAATGTGTCTTGTACACTGAGATGTAACGGTGCTATTATTTATTTTCCTTCAGCTGTTTAATAAACCCACTTCTGCTACACTCGGATTCAGCTCTATTGAAATGCAGTTTATCTTGTTAGATTTGTAAGAAGCAACATGTGATTATTTGAGATGATGCTTTGAAGTAGTAGTAGTATAAAGTGACCTATAGGGAGCGTTCCCAATGTGCATTATGGTATTGTGCAGCTTCTTGATCCTGATCACTGCCTGTCATTTGTTGAGACAGTAGGCCTTCCAATTTAGATTTTGTGGGGATAATAGTTTATTTGTGTACATCCATATTCAACCATGTGTCTTTGTTTTCTTGTCTGTACATGTGGTTGATGGTATTTTGTAAGGTTAATTTACTGGTCACAGTGAATGCACTTTATTTCATTTAAATACTGTGGCCACTATGTGATCTATTTTAAAATGAGCAATTTAGCAAGGTTACAACAATCTATGCTGTGCTTTACTTAAAGCCAAGTAAATACTTATAGTGTGTGTGTGTGTATATATATATATATATATATATATATATATATATATATATATATGGCGGTAAAGCACGCAATATTGATTGTACATTAAGTACACAAAGGTCAGACAAGTGTTCACGCGACGGATCTTCCCGCAACATCTTCCTCTTAGAGGAACGGCCGTGTTAACCAATCAGAACCCTCGTTTCATCGCAGGTACCCGGATGTACCCGTAGGGCAATTAGCTACGTCATTGTTCACCGCCGGACACCCGCTGGAAATAAGGAATGGATTTACAACCGCTATTAACGTATTCATAACAGATTCCAGGTGAGTGCGCTGTTGATTTTAAGATCGAGCGATACTCGCACTGTGCAGCAGTGATATTTCAGCAGGCCTGAGCCGCGCAGATTTGTCGTAGTAACCTTACACCGGTTCTCTGTCATGTCGGGAGAGACCAGCACAGTGAGCGCACACAGCCGCCGGTGTCGAGCCCCTCCTTTCTCGGCTAGATAGACGTCCCGTTACCCGTTCCCGCGCTTTATTATCCCATTTACTTCGAAGTGTAAACAGAGAACTACACTTTGACGTCGGTGGAATATGGTTAAATTATCCCTCGCCGCGTCAGTCGGCTTCCATCGTGCGCGGCTAGCTAGCACCGCTAGCATCAACACCGCCGCACGTAGCCAGCTAGCGCGGTCGGTCGGTTAGCTAGCTAGCTAACGTTAACGTTACGTCTCCATGGCGCTCGCGACTCCTGGAGTCACTCGCTCTTCACCGGACCCTCTAGTCTACTCATCGGCGGGGCAAGTGGGCTTTTATTGGGAGTTCTGCCGCCCGGGCGGGCCGGCGGAGGTGTGATGCGTGTGTTCGGTGTGGCTTTGCGCCGCTGCGTGTGAAAGGCCCGGCGGCCGTCTGTTAGCCGACGCGAGGCGGTCTGCCGGCGCGGGTGGGAGGGGACAGCTGTGGATGTAGAGGCGCTTCCGACTGCGACGGTTCCTCCTGTCGGGGAACGAGCCGACGTTAGTACCGTTCCCCCGGTAACTCCAGAAGAAGAAAGAAAAGTAAACATCTGGTTGGTGTTTTCTGACGTTTGTTTTGAATGAAATATTACTAAATGTAATATTTTATTTTCATATCATCAAGGGCCGACTTCTAATCAAAACTGTATATTATGTGTATTTCCAAAGCAAAATTGCAGAATATATTTGAGTCATTTAAGTAATATCCAGTGTTTAATAGTAACTAGTGTTTAAGGCTGAGAGATTTAACGCTAGTCATTTCAGACTAACCTAAAAGTTAAAATCATATCTGTGTTTCTTCTATTATCATATTATTTTGTATGATTTATTGTGTGCAATGTATTGCAATGCATTTATTTGACTGCACTTTTTGAGTGATTTCTGATCAATCAAACCTTATTTCAGACCAGATGAGACAAGAATGACTAAAAAAACACACACGTTATTACTATTTGTGTGGAAAAATCAATGACCATTGCATTGTTTGGTTATAATCTTAAATTGTACTGTGGTGTTTTCCAAATTTGACAGTGACGAGTAAAGCAACGTTAGAAATGAAACCCTTAACTCAATTGTGTTTTGAGCTGCCGTCTTTGTTTCTGCCACTCATACAGCAATGAACAATGACCATAGTTGACAGATCTTCAGAGAAGTCTGACCACGAGTCAGTCGGGTGTAAGCGATCTCCCTTCACCAGTGGAAACGTGGGGATGGACGGTAGCTGTTCCAGCAGCTGGGCGATGGGTCCGTCCATGTCCGGCGACTCTCCGAGGCTGAAGGCCGCAGGAGGCTGCCTCGGCCCGACGCCCGGAGCCGCAGTCTACAACACGCCCTCCTCGGTGGACTGGCCCAAGGAGCAGGGTGGGGCTGTCATTTGATTGGTTTTTAATGCAAGTGTTTGTTGTTAGCTGGTTGAAGACGACACATCGTAGCTTTTTTTATTCATCCCCCCCCACGTGGAAGACTCCCCCGATCTACGTCGTCAAGCAGTACAATTTGACATGAATTTCAAACGTGTACAAATGGTCAAAATCCTTCTTCTCATATAAAAAATGAGGATGTACACGTATGTAAATAAAACCAAGCTTCACAATTGAAGCCTGGCTTTTTGCTACTGTGACAGTGTGGCACAACCGGTTTTGTGGGTGTGTTGTCTTGTTGCTTCCGCTCTACTTTTATTCCAGTTGTAGAACCAAGCCGGTTTTCAAGAAAAAACACGATCAGGCTCTTCAGCTTGTATTGCAGTATGCAGGAGCAGCCTGACTAGTTTTAGCAGAAACAAAAGAGAAAGTCTTTATCTTTTCTTCTTTAGCTTGTTTTGCAGACGCACTCAGTAGTCACGCTCACATGACATGACGAATGCTGATTGCTTTGACTATGAGGTCTTCAAGATTCCTTTTTTCATGGTCTGCTACGTACTTCCATAGATCATGTAGCATATATAGATACTTGTTTATAGCCGGGACTGTGTACAGTTAATGAATCTAACTTTAGTAATAACGTTGGCCGTGTGTGTTCACAGTGATGAGCGGTGGTGATGGCATCGACTCGCCCCAGAAGGTCCTTTTCCTTCAAGAGCGGCTCAACCTAAAGTGGACTCAGGTTCACCGCATTGGTGCAGGCCTGCAGAACATGGGGAACACCTGCTTTCTTAACTCAGCCCTGCAGTGTCTCACTTACACACCTCCTTTTACTAACTATTTGCTGACACGGGAGCACTCCAAAACATGTAAGTTGCTGTATCATGATGCTTCTCTGGAGCACAGATGCTATCGTGTAATTGTACAGTCATGCATTATTGTATTACATCAATCTACGAGCATCTTCTGGTCTGAGTCATGTCTCACTCATCAATGGTTTGTCCATCTGTCGCTGCTGCAGGTCACGAGCCGGGGTTCTGTATGATGTGCACCATGCAAAACCACATCATTCAGGTTTTTGCAAACTCTGGAAATGTCATTAAGCCCATTGGTGTGCTGAATGAGCTCAAAAGTAAGTGGTTATCTGTTACAACACTGAAATTGTGCAACACGTTTACCTGAATCGAGTGACAGGAGGTGCTGTTTCCCTTTTTTAATTTTGGAGGGAAAACTTTAGGAGGGGTTTATTCGGTCTTGTTAAAATATTTTTCAAGTTAACATCCTTGTGCAAGAGTGACATCATTAAACAACGTCTTACAGTTTTACTCTTGTTTCTTTCCCTCACAGGGATTGCTAAGCACTTCCGCTATGGAAGCCAGGAGGATGCCCACGAGTTCCTGCGGTACACAGTGGACGCTATGCAAAAGTCCTGCTTACCTGGAACCAAGTAAGTCAATTCCTAAAACTGTACAAAGTTTAGCAGAATTCCATTTTTTATTTTAAGATAGGCCACCCTATAGGAAGGCTAAGTCTTCTACTGAAGTGTGTAGTGCCGCTGCCATGGAGGTCATGTACCCTTACAGAGCGACGTGCATGTTTAATAGATACTCTGGACGAGCCACTGTGCTCTCAGGGGACCGAAGGGACCTCAAGCATCAGGTCCATTCTTAATCTGTACCAACAGGTGGCCACTCATCTAATTACTCTTGCTCTAATTCTCCCCGTTCTCTCTTTGGGACAGATTGGACCGACAAACGCAGGCAACCACTTTCATCCATCAAGTATTTGGCGGGTACCTACGGTCCAGAGGTACGTCAGAAGTGTTGATTTAGTTTTTTTTGATTAGACTCTTCTACAAGAAACATTGATGTTTTCCTGGACTAATAAATACACTTTTTTCTTATTTTTCAGTTAAATGTTTAAACTGCAAAGCAGTCTCTGATACATTCGACCCTTTTCTAGATATAACTCTAGAAATTAAGGTAAAGAATGAATCTCCCTCACATGTGGATCTGATTTTCCGTCGTTTTGCACGTTACTGCATAACTATTTTTCTAACTACTTTAGTTGGATACATTTTGTCTCAGTTGTTACCAGCAATATTCTTTTCATTTGATGACAATTGAATATGATTGAAAACAAGTTTGCTATAACTAGATAACAGTACAAGTACAACCTTTCGAAGAGAAATGCCATTTTAACCACCAGATATTTAGATATTAGAAAGGGAAAAATAAATAATGCTTAAATAATTGAAATACACAACCACAAGAGGAGATAAAATAGACTCTTCATGCCGGATAAGTTGATAACGTAATCATCGTTATTATTATGTGACAGTCATTGTAACAAGGCAATAATTGCGCCGATGTCGTTCTGCACGCAGACGGCTCCCAGTGTCTCCAAGGCTCTGGAGCAGTTCGTCAAGCCTGAACAGCTGGATGGAGAAAATGCCTACAAATGCACCAAGTGAGTTGTTTTACAGACTAAAGGAATGCCGACAAAGACTTATTCATGCGTCCCACAGCTAATCGACTTAACATTACTTTCCCTCAGGTGCAAAAAAATGGTCACAGCCTCAAAGAGATTCACCATCCACCGCAGTTCAAATGTGCTCACCCTCTCACTCAAACGCTTTGCAAACTTCAGTGGAGGCAAAATCACAAAGGTACTGAGACATTAGACTAAAACATCGAGAACACAATCTATCCTCAATAGTTGGTGTTAATCAGCTGTGGTTTGGTCATCAGGATGTGAAATATCCAGAGTACCTGGACCTGCGGCCCTTCACGTCTCAGTCTCAAGGGGAGCCGCTGGTCTACGGGCTGTATGCTGTGCTCGTCCACTCTGGGTTCAGCTGCCACGCTGGACACTACTTCTGCTACGTTAAGGTACCGGCCCCGCTGTGGACCTTCTAGCCTCATCGCGGTACACGTGCCCACATTTGTCTTCCAGCAGTCTACCAACAACTCGTCGCTGTGATGAAGAGTTCCTACAACAGCTGTTGTTGTTGACATTGAATTTGAACTGGACGACGTGTAAGAGCGAGGCCTCTTTTTGTTGAACCTGTCAACTCTTCTGTTGTGTCTTCCAGGCCAGCAATGGGCAGTGGTATCAGATGAACGACTCCTCCGTGTCCGTCAGCGACATCCGCTCCGTCCTCAACCAGCAGGCCTACGTCCTTTTCTACGTCAAGTGAGTGAAGCGTCAGTTTAAATGAAACTCTTTTTTTTTTTTGTTGTATTGAACCCTACCACTCATTTGCACTTGTTCACACTGGTAATGTCTCTAGGTCCCGTGATGTGAGGAGAGCAGGCGACTACAGCCACATGAGCCATAACCCAGGCGTCCCCGGTCAGTCTTCTCCACGGCCGGTGGTGATACCGCGCATCAACACCACCGTCCACCACGGCAACACCGGCTTCATAGGCCCGCAGCTGCCCCCACACATGACCAAGGTACTGCAGGTTATTGCAATGTCCTCCATTTAAGCTACGCATCCAGGGTTTGACCTCGACGCTCAGAACGTGTCCTTGTGTGCTTTTTGTCTCCTCTTCAGCGCAATCTCCACGTTAACGGGAATGGATCTCTGAGGGACTATCCCACCAACTCCAAGCCCAGCACCAGCGTTGTGGGCAAACGTAACCACGGACCGGCCTCTTCCTCTGCTTCCATCTCCCACTCAATCAGCCGGCCCACTATGATCCCGGACCACGACAAGCGCCAGAAACTTTCCTTCTTCATTGGACAAGGCAAACTGAACCGCCCGTCGTCCTCGTCGTCTTACAGCCAGCCGTCCTCTGCCAGCGGCAGCAGCTGCTCCTCCAGCTCTTTGTCCTCCTCACAGTCTACCTCAGACGTCCGCTTCGTTCCACGTCAGCTTAACCACGCGTCCCGCAGCAACGGGGATCACCACGCGTCCTTCTTGGTGCCCTACGGCCAAGAGTCCTCAGAGGAATCGGACCAGGAGAACTGTGGCTCTCTGGCCGCGTCCCACCTCAACGGAAACAAGCGAACGGGGGCCGCCTTTGATCATTCCACGCGAGCCACCAACGGACTGTCGGCAGTGCACCACAATGGCAACGGGTTACACGGGCCGACCAATGGCGTCTCCGAATGCAGTCAGAACGGACACCACCATGAACACCACAAAGTGAACGGACACGACCCCCCCGATAAAGTAAATTCTACGCTCTGTGCTCTTCTCTTCATGGTATATTGGTAACTTCTTTATTCTAAATGAATGCTGGTTTGTTTTTGCTCCTCAGGTCTCTGGCAGTAATCATGGAGGTTTTTCCTCTGTGACTGCTGTTGCTGCTAATGGACTCGACAGTGACCACAGTCAAACAAGGTAAGATGAGCCAATCACATGGATAATAAGAAATAGTCAAATGCTTCATTTTATTTTGTTTGTTTCCACAGTGACGAGGCCCATAATTCCTCCTCATCCAAGGCCAGTTCTTCTCCGGGCATCCATCCTGCGTCCGGTGACAGCCAGCACCTCTCCGCCCCGGACACGAGGGCGAGCGACGCGTCTGAGCCCCTCCCTCAGCACGCAGCGCCCTCCGCCGTTACCTCTCCGCCCTCGGCTGCTCCGACGAAGACCCACTCCGTCTCGTCCAAAGAATCGTCTTCCCCTGCTGCTCGGCATTGCGACCCTACGGCCTCGTCCGTCCCGCCGGACTGCTCCCGGAAACACAACGGGGCCTCTGCAGCGCCACAGAAAGTCTGCAGCGGTGGGGGGGATGCGAGAGATTTCCCACCGACCTGCAGTGCGTCAGCGGGGACTGAAAGACGCGGCGATTCTGATTCTGATTCCAAGGAAAAACACCAGTTCAAGCCCAGTTTGAGAGGCCATGAAGTACAAAGTTACAGAGAGTGCGAGAGAGACAGATCGTACTGGGACAGAGACCGGGAGAGACACTACAGGGACCGGAGTCACCGGCGGCCGTACAGGGAGCGTTTTCCTCCTCACAGCCGCTCCTACAGGGACTCGGGGTCCGAGCAGCGCCGGGAGCGAAGCCTCCAGCACTCGAGGGAGCGCGACCGCGACAGATGCTCCAACCATCACCACCATTATCACAGCCGCCGCTACAAAGAGGACCGGGGCCGTGAGCGGAGGGGACGCGGCTCTCCGTCCAGGGAGAAGTGTCCCGATCGAGGGAGGCGGCGGCGGCCGGACAGCCGAGAATCACGGGGGAGCGGCGGCAGGGAGAGGGACCGCTATCCGGCAAAAGAAGAGAATTCCTCAGAGCCAGAAACCTCCACAAAGTCCATGGACTCGCCCACTCAGGCCTGTCGCTCCGCGCTCGGATCGGCTCCAGACGGGGGGGATCAGAATCACAGGAGGTTGGCTGATCCTCCGAGCAAGGAGAGGGACGACGGCTCCGAGGCCCGCCGCTCTGGAAAACACAAGAAGAGCAAGAAAAAGAAGAAGTCGAAGGATAAAGACCGGCGCCGTGACAGCGGGTGGGTCACACCTCCATTGCCTACGTGCTTCATGTGCAAATTTGTCTTTGCCGTTTGCTCATCAGAGGAAAACCATCAACCATCATCAGACCAGACGCCTTCATATTCTATAGATTTAAACCATGATGAATTTACAGTTTAGCTCAGTCACTTAGTTAGTGGAGCATATGGAATAACCATGTTGTGTTTTCTGTCGTTCCCTAGAAGCTCCGAAGTGGATTCCGACCGAGCCACTGAAACAAAAAAGAAGAAGAAGAAGAAGAAAAAGAGGTCGCGGGACGGCGAGCCGCGCAGCCCGGGAGCGTCTCGCCGCCAGAGGAGCAGAAGCAGCGAGGAGGAGGAAAGCCGCAAGCGTCGCCACGACGACACCAAGGAGGCTCAACGCGACCGCGTGTCTCTGCCAGAGAAGCGCCGGCGCCCGGACCACACGGATCCAGTCTCCTCCAACCACGCGGCCCCCACATACGGTTCGTGTCACCTCCATCTCAACGGACACAGAGCTATCGACGGTGTCCCTCCCCCAAAGTCGGCCTCAAAAATACCCAACGCGTGGAAATAACGCCGCCCGCCGCGCAGCCCGTCCTGTGCGTGTCCATCCTGTTTGAGGGAATGGTTCCGGCTCGTCTCCGCACACGCCGGCCCGACCGGTGCTGCTGCGCCGCAGGAACTCGTATTATGGGTGCAGATATTTATGCTCCACGCTATGCAAACAGATTGTATGGAGGCCTCTTCTCATTTCAGAAACACATTTTAACAGCAAAGGAATGACGTAAACGACTTTTCTTTTGACGTGGTGCTTCTTTGTTGGGGTCATATTGTATTTTTACCACAAACAAAGTATTTTAACTGTTGAGCTCTTTTTTTTTTTTTTTTCTAAGGCAGATTAATTTGCCTCAATTCTCCTAACGGTTGATAAGAAAAACGACTGTCACTCAATTAACATTTACGATGAAGAATATTAATATATATACTCGTATGAACTCAAACTCTGCTTGGAGCTTGAACATCAACTGCTGCTCAGTGGAACTCAGGACTTGAACACTTGTTAAAATCTGCTTCTAACCCGAATGATTCTGAAGGGAAAGGTGTTTCCTCGGAGACGAGCGAAGGCCTCGTGTGGCTGCAGGTTTAAGATGTCACCGTATCCGCGGGCGTCTTTGGGTCGTTTCTGTGCTCGAATGAATGAGGAGCCTCGTTAAACCTGGACCGACTTGAGAACATTTGCCAGCTCTTTGTATTTTATTTGGTTTCCATCGTTGCTCTGAAGAATCACCCTGTGGTTTTTCTTCAGATACAAAAGGTTTCTTTCCTCCGGATCATGACTCTCACGTTCTTTTTATTTTTAAACATTTAAAAGATAAAAACATAAGAAACATGGTGTTCTGGCTGTGGACCATTTCAGTTTGCTTTTTAATGAAAGTTTGTTTTGTAGCGTGATAAAAAAACTGTGAATTTAATTTGAACTGTATTATCAGTTACTTTTATATGTAAACATCCTGTATCAGGGTTCAGTAGATGTGTTACTTTTGTTTTTAGAAACCTTCATCTTCAATTTGACCTTTTTAACTTTAGACAGAAGTTGAACTGCTGTTGTACCTTTTTAGTTTAGCATGTCAGAATTTATATAAGGTAGAAGCCTTAAAATACATTTGTGAAAGTCAGAAATTGTAATTTGGTCTTTGACTTTGTTTACATGAAATGAATGAAAAATGGAAGTTGATGACTACGAGTTGTCGGATTTTAGCAAAGCTCCTGTCTGCCTTTTGTATCATATTAGGAATAGAGTGATTGTATCTGTTAAATCACGTAGATACAAAGTGTGGACTGACACCGACGACTCCGCTGGCTCCACGTTTCATCCACGACACACTTGGACAACCAAAGACGGCCGAGCGCACAAACTCTTTCTCATCAGCGTGTCATTTTATTCAGAGTTTCATCCGAGGATTCCGGAGCCGCGTTTAGATGTGACGATGGCGTCGGCTGCCTCGTCCTTGGTCTCCGTTTGGGGGATTCCTCACATTCCAGTCAGCGCTCCCCAGACCGGACTCCTTAAAAGTGTCCTGCGTCCAGTCTGTCGATCCGGTTCATGTTCTATACTCTTTAGTCCAACTAAGCATCGTGACTTTTCCTTTTCTAGAGCATCTTGAGTTCACTCGCTGCACAAGAAGCTGCACAAAGTCCTTCTTCCACTATTGTAAAGGTGTTAAACTAAAAATGTGAACGGGTATACGGCTACTATGATTTACATGCTACGTAAACACAAGAAAGACATGGAACAAACGTATGTACAATATATTCTATACATGCATAATGTAAACCGGGGGCTTTCTCTTTTGTTAAACAAATTAAGAAAATAAATTCAAAAAAAGAAAACTTCAACACGAAGGTGGATTTTCAATACATAAAATGACCTTTTTACAGAATGAATAAACGGTGCTTCACTCGATGTTTGTGAACTATTAACAAATACGGCGCCTTCGCCACAATCAGACCAGCTGATTATACGAGTACAAAACGGCAGAAGGGCGTTGCTGCTGAAGCCAAAACGCTGACCGTCCCCTTGGAGACTTGTTGGCAGACAGGAGGACATGAGGACTGATCTTCTCTTGTTTGTCCAGCAGGGGGCGATGCCGTCGCAGCCACACAAAGCAGAGTCCCCCCCCCCCCCCCCCCCCCATGTTAGAGGCTGTTAGAGGCTCGTTGTTGTTGCCGCTGGCGATCATTTCTTACTGGCTATCCTCCGCTTCCTGGTGGCCAGCATGTCGTAGAAAGGGTCCCTGCTGATGCTCGCTCTGCAGAGACCACAGGGAGGAACGCGTCACTCATCCACACTTTACATCCGGAGAAAGGAGAAAAACGCCCACATGTGATGCTTAAAACAATCCAAGGCGGGTTTTTGGGAACCAGGTCCACTAATTGTGTTTATTTATTCCAATAACAGCACCTTAATGGAGTTAATGGTCTATTTGAAAAGTCCAGTTATTCTTGTTAAGTGACGGGTTGCTGTGCTTCCAAACAGTATTATTGTTATTATTTACACACCCAGCTGTTGGGAGTCACTCTGATAGCGACCGCGTTTTCCTTCTTGCTCCGCTTTGGTTCCTGAGGGAAAATCTCTCTCACTGTCAGAGCTGTCATTTTTTTATCTCGAAAAGCGCTGAAAAAAAAACCCTCACTTTCATTTAATGGAAAGAACGTACGTCAATGTTAAGTGTATTTTAGAGTCTGGAAGCGTTGTGTAATAAGATCTGTGGTATCGATCGGATTTCTCCAGTGTGGCTGAAGCTGAGTGGACGATAACCGGCGTTCTCATCGGTTACCCATCGGGGGCCAATTTACTGCACCTCCGCTCCTCTTTCTGCTTAACATGACAAACCAGGTGAAAGGGCTGCAAAACAGCGAGTGTGCCTGACATGGGGTGTGTGTGTGTGTGTGTGTGTGTGCGCCTGCTGAGCTCCAGTCAAAGAGAAGTGAGCTCATCCAGCAGCAGAACAGAAATCACCTCCTGAGTGTCAAGTGTGAGAAACGGAGTCACATTTAGTCACCAGCGTGTTTGTATTTGTGCACGTCTGCACATTTCTGATTAGGCTTACAGCTGTGTGTGTGTGTGTGTGTGTGTGTGTGTGTGTGTGTGTGGGTTTCTCACAGCCAAGGTCACACATAGAGTCCCACCGGGCAGCTCGCCGTTGGCTAAGTGCCTCCTCGGTGTAAATGGATCCCCGCTAAGGCGGCGTCTCTTACTTGATGGATTTGATCCACTCCTCCTTCTCCTCCGGCGTGGGGGCCGATATCCTGTACACCACGTGGTTGCCCTCGACAACTCGCCCGTCCGCCTCCGTCTTGCAGGCCTTGATCACCTGACCTTTGTGGCCGGGGTTGAAGAGCTCGAAGCAGTTCTGGGAAAGCAGGAGGCAACAAATACCGTGAGAACATTTGAATGGCATTTTTTCAGCGGGACGGGAAGGAGTCTGAAATTGGTTCTTACGGGTTTCCGGGGCTCGTCCACCTCTCTGATGCTGAGGTTCTCCAGAGGAATAATCCCCCGAGGCTCTTTGTCCTGGAAACGCGCACACACACACACACACACACACACTCGGGTGACGGGGCGGAATAATTCTGCTTCGTTGTGCAGATCACTGAGGTCAGAGTCGACCTCCAACACAAACATTACTGTTTTCATGCTTTTTACTGCAGATTTCCCAGAAACGCCGTCAGAGGGAAACTTGTTTCTTCATCCTTTCTCTTCCACTTCCTCCAAAGATCCAACGTTACGGACGTACGAGAGGACTGTTCACTCAGCGAGGAGCCAAACTACTACAGTCACAAGGAGGATAACGCACAACACGCTGCTCCTTTAGTGGGGGGGTGGGGGGGCGTAACCTCCCTACATTCTCCAGCCTCCATCCTTCAGCCACTGCTTTTGAGTCTGCAGGGCCAGATGTGAGAGAAGGGGAGGGGGGGTGGGGGGGGGGCTTGAGGAACAGCCTTGTGTCCCGCCTGTCATCTTTCTACTAATGAGGCGGCACAGCAGGGGGAGGAAGTGCCCTGGGACAGCTGCTCACAGCTGGCTGTGTGTGTGCCTTTTTTTGAATGTTTGTACCCCCACTGCAGCGTTTGTGTGTGTGTGTGTGTGTGTGTGTCCGTGTCCGTGTGTGTGTCCGTGTGTGGGGGGTGTTCGGAGGAACGAGATGAAGTGTGGATTGACAGGCAGCGGGTCAGGGGGGGGGGGGGAGGCACTTGGCTTGCGGCTTAGCGGTGCCAGATGTGCACCGTAGACTTTGCAGATGTTTCCTCTGATGCCTCGTGTCAGTTATTGGAGGTGGATTTCGGAGGGGCTGCATTCCAGCTGGAAGGAGGAGACTGAGACATCTGTGCCCTTTATTCCTGACTATCTATTTCATGGTGAAATAGTGAATGGTGAAAAATATGCTTATTTGCATTGTGAACAGTTTGTTAGCTTAACGCTGCATGAAGACAACAGACCCTGAAATGTAAGAACAAGGATTTCTGGCTTTAAGGAGGATTAAGTGCTCGGCAATTTCCCTCCGTGAGCACAATGGCTTCGTGTCGTCATCGTGGGGTTGTCCCGGCAACCGGTGCATCCTCCGGGGAGTCGGCGGGCCGAGAAATAATCAGACACATAAGCCTCCATAAATCTTCTGGTCTAACTGCGCGTTCCTCTGCGATCCCCTCGGATCAGCCGGCACGCGGATGGAAGAAGCCCCGATTCTCACCCAGGAGAAGACATCGGCCGGCCCACTTACCGTTGTGTATTCAAAGTAATAGAGGCAGTTGTCGGTCAGGATGAACCAGCGTCTCTTCCACGTCTTCACGCGGCCGCCTGCGGAGAGGAAAACGTCACGTTTGAGTTGCAGCTCAAGAGGCGACCGCGTCTGTGCACGTCTGGCTCCACGTGCCACATCTGGTTCTGATCATCAGCCCTCCATCAGAGGCCCCTCCCGGCCCGGAGAGATGGGGGTTACTAGCACGCCCCCCCCTCCCCCCGCAGACACTCCCCCTCGTCTGAACAGAAAAGCTTCACCAAATGAAATATGAACCGATGGAACATCTGAATGGAGCGATTAAACAAGCACATCTCCTCATAGGCCCCCTGGATCAGATAATAGAAGATTATTGGGATTATTGGATTTTCTGGTAATTACATCGTCAGTGATGTCATTTACCTTTTGTAATCCAAAAAACCCAATGCGTGCGCTGTCAGCGTGCAGCGTGTGAGCCCCCACAACGGCATCTCTGCTGACTGAGAACGAGCGCAACGCAGCCGTTACTCATGTCACGCGTGTGTCACGTTGGCTCGACCCAGATACTCCATACCGCTGAAGTAAAATCACAGAATGTGTAGTTTATTATTCATGGGAAATCTTTACCGTCGGATGCACTCGCTGCATTTAACTCATTGAAACGTAATGAGGATTTAAAATACGGTCGACTGTTCAAAGGGTTCAAACGATACAGAAAGCTGCTTAAGAATCAGAATAAGTCTGGAGATCCGGATCCCTTCAGGCCAGATGTTTCAACCCGACATTCATTGTGGATTTCTGCTCCGGGATGCATGCATGTTTTCCTCACCTGTTGCTCCAGAGAGGGAGGTAACACAATGCATCTCACGCTGTCACCATTAAAATGGGTGAACAGGACGAACTATCGGGTCAACAGCTTATTTGTTGGATGCATCCGACGTCCTCGCATGCAGAAAATACACGACGCATTTATCCGTGAACACATTGCTGAGAGACACAACCTGAGTGTGTAACATGCTGCTCATACGTGATGGACTCAGGCACAGTTAAAGGTGACGTGTGATGAGATCTGGAGGAGCTTCACAGCAGAGCAGCGATGCGTCACATTTAACCGCCACCCGAGTTCTTCGTTCAAGCAAAGACAGAAGACGTGTCTCACAAAGCAGGCGCTGCGCTGAGCTCACTAATCGGGGGGAATGGACTTGAAATAATGTCTCAAGAGCAGCTGATGAGATGGAGGGCAAATGGAAACGAAGAGAAGAAGCAGCAGCGTGAGGCTCTGAGGAGCGAAAGGGACGACACGGTCAGCAGCCCAGGGTCTCCTCCGTGTCCCCGTGTCCCCGTTTCCCTTTCTGGTTAGCTTAGCGTTAGCACGTGCTCGAGATGTGAAGCAGCAAAACGCAACGGCGTCGACCTCATCCTCCAACTCTCAGCGAAGAATGCGATGAAGGACATTTGACAAGCGTTTTGCACTATTCCCACTAACTGGAATTAAAATCAGTCCAGCGGGCTGACAAACTGCCCTGAATACAGCCGGGAAGTTAAACAGAACATTTACAAATAAGGAGTGTTTCAAAGTGGCCTGACCACAAATGATTTGCTTATGACCACATGACTTTTCCTTTTTTTAATTTGGTTATCACAGCACACGCTGGTGACAAACAAGCAGCGTAATAAAGAGCGTGTGCGCTGCGGTTATATGAGGTCTTCTCGGCATAAACATTGGTTTTCTGCCTGCAGACCATCTGAGACGAGGAATGCAGAATTAGACATCACGGACCTCCTCCTTTGAATCATATAACCCATCGCCTCACAATGCTGTTCTTGCTGACGCAATGAACCGGTGCCCTGAGGAGATGATGGCCAGAGCAAGGAGGAAGGAGGAAGGAGTGTCACCTACCTCCTAACACAGATAGTTAAGAAGAAGGGACGGCCATCACAGACAGAATGAGAGAACAGAACAAGTTCAGAGAAGAGGAGCGTGGAGCAAAAAACAGAAGGACAACGAGCACAAAGATCACAGTGACTGTACTCGGAGAAGGCGCATGCTTCAAGTGAGGGGAGAGGGAATAGGAGACCAAACGAGGAGGAGAGGTCCCGAGATGAAGGACGAAGGCAGAAAAGAAACGTTGGCGTTCTGCCGTAGACCTCCTGGCAACCATCAAGAAGGTCGACGAGTTCTGGGCCAAAATGGGGCTGTGTTAGGAGACGCGATGAGCCGACCACACAAAACGTAGTAAATACGCGTTTCTTGGTGATTGTCAGCTCACCGCTGCGGGTTTACACAACGTTTCACCTTTAACCCCTGGATGACCTGCTCATATGCTAAATATGGAGTTTTTGGATTTGGTTATTTTTCTTTAGTTGTTGCCCCCAAGATGTGTCAACCTCCAAGATGGCCGCCAGAGAGCTCCTCGTAAACGAGTTACGAAGACTTATCACCAGGAAATAAAACCGTCTAATGCTGAAAATCAGCCCAATCAAGGAGACCTTTCTGCCTCTAAATGGACGTACCGAGCTTCAGCAGCCAGCCTTCTCTGTCGGGGTTGAAGAACGTGTGCGTCAGATCGTTGCCGTCATCTTCTGGGATTTTGAAGGGTTCGTTTTTGATGCTGTCGTAAAGGTTCTGCAGACAGATGAGGCGAAGAATCAATCGCGGGGAAACGCCTCACGTGAGTCGTCGTGTCTGAGCGCTCGCAGACAACGAGGCCGATCCTCACCCTGAGGAGCTCCTCTGGAAGATCTCCCCCTTCGTTGATGCCCCTGTTCATGGAGATGAAGCGTTCCACGGGGGGCTTGTCCCTGACGTTGGGGTTATGGAGGCTGGTGTTCAGCATAATGATGGCAAATGACAGCACGTAGCAGGTATCTGAGACCACAAAGGGAAGTATATAGTTGGAAAAAATACACAATAAATCTTTATTGTCCAGTTTCTATGACTTTTTTTCTCCTCATGGTTTTATTGTCTTCTTCCTATTTACGTCATATAATTAGACAGTTGACTGAATTGTGTTTAGTATGCGTGGTGTAACTTTATCCAGTTCAGTGTATAACAAGGTGTCATCAGCATATTGTGATATTTTGGATAATTTCTGTTTCTTGCATATTTTGGCAGCGTGATTGAAAAACTAATTCAAAGTGTAGAGAATCTCCTCATCGGCCCGTGAGAACAGACCACAGCTCTTTTCCTTCCCTTTTGTCTACGGCATTTATGTTTCCGAGGGAGGGGGGGGGGGGGGGGGGGGGCGGGAGTAGGATCGAGAGTAACCGGTGAGGCTTTAGTCCACATGTTCAGACACAGTAGACGCTCTAAATGAATCATTCATTCCTCTCGGTCTGCCTCCCCTCGCTGATGCACTCTGTGCCGCGCTGCCTATTGTCTGCCGACAACAAATTGACCAATGAAAAGAAAAAACAGAGTAACGCGGAGCGACGGGAAAGTGGCAGATGAAGCACAGAGAGACGTGGGAGGCTCATTCCACCGGGGATCCAAGGCGGCTGGTTTCATTGAGGACGAATGAGGGTACGAAACTGCCCCACTCACAAACACGCGTGTCTAAGAACCTTCTCTGGAGCACATTTGATCTTGTAGCACGCGGCCTCGTCGCGCTCAAACACAACCGCTTTCACTACTCAGCGCCTGTAGCGGCCGTAGGCGGCGTTTATCAGCACGCATCACTCAGCCTGGTTCAGTCGTCCTGAATAACGGATGTTTGTTGCTGGTTGTTTACGCTGAACTCATCTTCATGTAATCTGTTTAATCCCCTTTAAGCTTTAGTTACCGAAACTCTTATGGCTTAGTGTATGAAACGCATTAAAAATACAGGCCATGACTGAACGCATCCTCCACCCTGTGACGCCTCATTCAACACGGTACAGTAAATCCTTTCAGCACGTTGCTCTTCTGCAGGCTGTAAAGGTGAAGGGCCTCTCGTCTGCTGAAGGACCCCTGGTCTGAGCTGCAGCAGCATCCTGGGGTCTGACCTGTGGACTGGAAGACTCCGGCGTTGCACTGGCAGTAGCGCGAGGCGAACGCTTCCATCATGCGGTCGATCTTCTGGGCTTCGCCGGGCAAACGGAAACTCCACAGGAACTGGCTGCGATTCAGAGGGAGATTTCATTCGAGAGGTCAGGGGGGGGTCACACGTCATTGCTGTCGTAACGTTCGTCCGCCCCGTGTTTCTGCTCACCGGAGCGCTTGGACGAGGTTGAGGTCCGCAAACTCATGCAGCTCCACAAAAGCCTGCAGCACCTTGATGTTGAAGTCGTCCCTGGTGGGAAAGAAATGCAGATGAGACAATATATGATATCCAATCTCATATATATATGTATATATACACACATATTTATATCCGAGCGGTTCCTTCTATTCCAAAGGGAAGATCTAAGCTCTCTAAACAATGTGAAGGCAGATGACATCTGCTCTCATTCAGATATCATGGATGTTCCTGATCCTGTACCGTCTCTGTGATGCGGATTGGTCAGAAGTATCCGGGACTTTCCTGACTCTCCGTTTGGGGTTTATTGTAGAAGGGACACTGGCTGCAGCCGTCGGCTGACTGGAAACAAACTTCCAAACTTGTTTTGAAGTAACTAATTATTTGGCCGATGACTTGGGGGACTTCTTGTTCTTGTACACTAAATCAAAGGGATCCCGTCCTATGAGGGTCAGAGATGTGAATGTGACGCTGTAGGTAGAACATGGACAACGTGTGCGTGGTGCTATGAGTGTAACGAGGACAGCTGACATTCAGCCACATCCATCTCCTGCGATACGTTCTCCTTCCTCCTCCTCTTCTTGTGTGCTTTCTCCGGTTCCCCCCGTCTTCATGCCCCCCCCCCCAGCATGTAATGACTGGTTGCTGCTCCCTGCATAAGCTCCATTAGCGCTAATTACTGAGCATAAACCCTCAGCTTGTGTTTAGTGGGATTTTCCCCGTGTAGGTGGCCTCTTTGATGATAAGCCTATTGGCAACGAGTCCCCAGAGACACCCCTCAGTGCTTCATGTCTCCTGCAGTCTGACAGATGTCTCACCGCTCGCCCAAGTAGTCTCCGATGACGGTCTTGTTGAGGCCCTCGCCTTTGTAGAGGAACTGAGCGATGTCCTCGGGCGTGTGTTGGAGGAGGTCGTTCTCCAGCAGGAACTGGATTCCCTGAAGAAGGAAAAAAAAAAACTTTGTTTGTCTCAATTGAGGACGGCTGATGGGACGTCAGACAGAGAGCCCGGCGTTTCCTTTCAAGGACACACGGTACCTTCTTTGGGTCCATGTTGAACTTCTTCCTGCCCATGGCGATCTGCTTGTTTCTCTGGGAGGATTTACTGGAACACAGAAGCATTTCAGCGCGTATTAATCGGTTTCTATTATTTGTGAACATGATCCTAGAACCACACGAGCGCGGAGACACGGGGAGCATCGTTTCTTTCACGCAGCTTGTTGTTTGGACACTCAGAGCCGGGTAGCTACGGCAACCTGACGTCCTCCTCGTCCACGTCTGGTCCGGCACACGTATTCATGAACCGCCTTCAACATGCAAATCCAAAACTCACTTTGAAGCCACCTTTGTACCTTCATGCACGTCAATGTTACCGATGCATTCGATAGAATTCACTTCACGCGACACAAACCGTTACTCACGTTTCTCCGACACACGTCAGCTGCTCGATCTCCGTCATGACCTCCGCTATCTCGAACTTCAGCTTCTGAGAGGGAAAGAGCGAGAGGGTCGGTTCCTTCCTTTGAATTGAACCTGGAAAAGCCTTCCGAGGCGCAGGAGGGCAGAGGATGCCGGTCCATCATGTGCACATGCAAATAGATGTGCAAAGCTGCAGATGGAAGGCAAATGAACCGCTGAGGAATAACTGACAGGGACTGTTCTCCCCTGTGGGATCACGGTTTGACACTAAAATCAATCTGCACAACGGCTCGGCCTCAACGCTCCAATGCGTATATGACACTCAGACGTCCAAGCACGCACCTCGATGTCATCGAGCAGCTCTCTCTTCCTGCGTCGGATGTTTGAAAGCTCGTCCCTCTCCTCCGGGGACAAGTCCTCAGGAACTGGAACATGTGAAGGAGGAAACACAGCAGACTTTAGCCCGGCTTCCGTGCGCCTGCACAGCTCGCTGCAGACAGCGACGGGCCGATCGAAGGCGATTCATCGTCCTCGAGCAGCGACGCGACAGAGATGCTGCTTCAGCTGCTTGAGCAGCAGATCTCAGATGTTGCTCTTAATTAACCAGAGGAAGCGAGAAGGACCTTAATTATTGCACTCGAACGTCTCACTCGGCTCGGGGGGGCGTCTATTAATAAAAAACAATCCAGATTAAGTTTTCTTTCATTAAAAATGAATTTGCTAATTTAACACGGCTTGCGACATTGATTGGGCTTCACCCCCCCCCCCCCCCTCGGGCCAAAGAGGAAGGACTGTTTCAACTTCTCGTCCCTCTCTTCTCCGCTTTTCATCCCACTCCTTTTCCTCTCCGTCCTCCCCCACACACACACAACGTAACCCCGAAACAACTCCCCCCTCTCTGCAGCACAAAGAGCCATTTGCCTCATTAAGACGGCTTAGAGGCAGAAAAAAGAGAAAATCCCTCGGCGGGAAAGTGGCGCGTCTACTATCCTGCCGCAGCGTTGTGCCTCCGTGCTGCTGCGCGGGAGATAAAAACATGTCGCCCGTTTTCCCTCGCGGGCGGGAAACGGTTCCAATTAGAGGGAAACGAGGTCGGCGGCTCGCGGGGAAGCGTTGAATCCAACAGATTGTCGAGGAGTTTGTTTCGCCATTGTTAAAGACACCGTTCTCCTCGACACTGAAACAAAAGGACCGTGACCCAGTTATGTAATCCTGAGGCGCCGTAACGAGGGGGGGGGGGGGGTCAGGTGCAGCTGCAGAAACAGCTGGAGGACGTCCTCCGTGTGCCGTAAGAGACAACAAGATGCTCATCGGTGCTGCTGCAGCTGCAGCTTCCTCACAGAAGAAGTTCTGCGTGACGAGCGCTTCCTGCATCGGCCCTCATGCACAACCAGGTCGCCTGCTCTTCAAATGTGAATTGTTGCAAACTGTTAAACGCCTGAATAATAGTTCGACATTTTGGGAAACACCGTCTTCGTTAGATAAGTTTAGTTTAGTGTCTCCACATCGCCGCTTCCATGCGGATCCACTCACATGCTTCATGTTGTGTGTCTTTGCGTTGCGACAAGCATCAGACCGTCTACGTTAGATGACTTTACGTGTCATTTAGCTTTCATCCGAAGCGACTCACAATGAGTGAGTGAGTCGGCTGCTTCTGCTGAAGTGAAACTTCTTTATTTCTGTGTGAGAGAAATGAGTTCTGAGGCCGTGTGAGGACACGCGTTCTGGTCCATCTCACGGAGCGGTGGGCCGAGAGGTTCCAGCGGGTTTAAAACGCCGACACGTACACCACAGAACAAGAGGCTCCGGTAATCCCCCCCCCCCCTCCCTCCCCCCCAAAACCCCCCCCAAATCCCTCAAAGTCTACTTCAAGGGGTAAATCCCCTGCTGCTCTTCACACCCAAAACCAACCACTGCCCCGAGCCCCCCCCCCACTGGAACCAGAGGCTGGGATGGGCTTCAAACCAACGGCACCGACCCGCAGACTGAGTCTGGTCACATGTCAATCAGCTTGAGCCTGTGAGAGCGGACGGACGGATGAGGGGAAATTAATCAGGTTTAAAAGGCCTTTCCAAGTGAAGACCGCAGTCTTCATACCGGTGGCGAGGTCCTCGGGCCCACGAGGCTCAGACTAAGAACCCCGGCGGCGCTGCCACTGCTCGCCGGCTCGTGTGGCCGACTTTGGGCCAGAGGGTCCATAATGTAATGTCTCAAAGTGGATGAGCTTTGAAAAAAAAAAAAAAAAGAACGGTTAACCCTGTTACCCGGTTGGCACAGTAGGTCACACGCAGGACGCCCCCCCCCCCCCCCGGCCCCCCAAATCCCTCTAACTGCAGATGAAGCCGGGTCAGACAGACAGACGAGTGCATACACACCAACAGCAGCTGGCACTAATCCCCCCCCCCCCCCCCTTTCACACAGATGTTGATGTCTGGGCTCCGGGATGAAGCGGTGCGACACATGTGCAGCGCAGCACGCGGCTCAGGAACGCCGTGAAGTCTGCACGGAGGCCGGCGCCGGGGGGGAAAGGTCGCGCCCCCCGCATGCGCAGAAAGCCGTGCAACGCTCAACGTGAAGCTTCACACTTCAGGAGGGACAAAAACTAAATAAGGTTTTTAAATAAGAAATGATTTGTGTTTTTGTTCCCTTCGAATCACCAGAACGGATCAGAACCTTTCGATGTCAGAACCTTTCGATGGCAACACGTCTGTGCCTTGGTGCACCTCCTCTGTGTGCGTGAGAAGGGAGATTTAGGGAGTTATTGGGGCTTCCCGTTTTTAACTACATGCGGGGTCTCGGGGGGGAGTCGGGGTGTCGGGGAGCTGAAGAGCCCCCGCCCTGATTGCTCCGTGTAATCTGCAGTCGTGGGGAGGGACCTCCTGCTGTGCTTGCGTTTGTGCGAGAAGGAGGGGGCCCGCACGCCGCGTCCTGCTTGTATCACAAAATCTGCTGGGCATCGGCGGCGCGTGGGCATTATATCGGGCGAGCGGCGAATGGAAGGGGGCTTCCGCTGCCATATGCTGGTTGCCAAAGTAACCATAATCTGGTGGTTTCATCGGATTACATGGAGGCCGTTTCTTCTGGCGCCGCCGGCAGGATGAGGGGCTTTCGCAGGCCGAGGACCGCCTCCCTCGTCCCTCGCCGCAACAAAGCTAATTCAGCAAAAACTGCGTTGAACTGCAGCAGATAAAGAGAGACGACGTGAACGTTACGCGGCTCAGCGAGCGTTGTCTTCATTTAGGCGTCCGGTTTCTCACTCAACACGGAGCGTGACAGAGATCTTTGAGGGCTGTTGCTTCCTGTGAGAGTCGGGTGATTGACAGGAAGCAGATATGAACAAACGCCGTATCTGATGTGAACACGTTATTGTGACGGATATCCATCTCGGGCCGTCGTTCAACGTGCACGCCGTGGAGGAGAGGGAGCGCGCCGTCTGTCTGAGGCGCGGCTCCGTTCGCGTCCATGATTGCACTCAGAATGACACCAGACATCTTTGATCCCCCCCCCCCGACGTTTCAATGATTTGTCTCTCTTGTGTTTGGCTGCAACTTCACTGCAATTCCTTGAAGATGGATGAGGTTTAATGTGAACGCGCTCCGGCCTGGAGGGGGAACGCACGGCGTCCATCATGGACAGTGAAAAGTGCAGGAAATGAAATGAAAGAGAGCCAGGACGAGTTAACGCGGCGAGAACGACGTGGGCGTCGGCGTGCTTCTCCATTCCCATTGAGCCCGAAGCCAAGAAACAGCTTGACAACCTGCGGCTGCACATCACGCATCAGTACGCGTGTTTGTGTATTTGTCTGGTTGCACGTGGTATTCTGTGTAGTACGTTTAATCTTCTAATGTCGTACCACAAAATCTGCCTTGAAGCCTCGAAAACGACACGGCCAGTCTGCCGTCAATCAAAGCGATCGCAAAACAGCAGCTTTCAGCACATCTTCTGGCGTCTGTGTCACCCAATAACAAAACGTAACGAAATCCGCTGCGTAATAGTCCAAAAAACGTGCGTGCAACTTGTGACCAATTCTTTGCCGAATTAGCGGCGATGTGCAAATATCCCACGTGGTGCTTCTGCAGGGATGAAACAGCCGTATAGCTGGTGCCTCTCTGGCGTCCTCCTACACACTCGCCCTTCAGCCAACAAGGGCCGTACCCTAATCCCCCCCCCCGCCAGATAATCCCCCTCACAACCAAACACTGAACCACTCCACTGGGTGTCCATCACACGTCCGGCGACTTTGAGGAGAAGATAAGGAATATGTATATTTGTGGAGTGGAGACATTTCCAATCAGAGACGGGGCCCCGTTGAAAAGGCCCTCAGGCTGCAGTCAGATAGCATTTGTTGTTTCAGCGTTCAGTCCAATGGCAACAGAAGAATCGAAGGAAAGGCCTTTCCCAATCCACTTTTCCCACGGTCAGATAGACAGAGGAGCGCCGATTGACACCGCGAGGTTATCGAGGCGCTCACACGGGAAGCGTGGCGGAGGGAAGTCCATTAACCAACGCCTCCAGCCGCTTGGCGGCGTCTGAATCCACAAAGACGACGTCATTCCAGGGAGCCTCGGCCCTGACGGGGCTCTTTATTGGAGGGCGTTTTTTAAAAAGGTGAATTCTATTCATTTCCGCGTTTTAATGCCTCCGACTCCCGAAAGAGGCGTTTAGTCAGCCGAAGGAGTCCCTCGACTGCGGCGCAACAAAGCCGCTCTGAAGACGAGAAACATGCAACAGAGCCAAGTGTTGAAATGCAGGGCCTCCGTCCAGCCTTTCCACTCCGTCTCTGCCTCTGTGCTCTTTCCGTTTCTCCGTCCAGCTATACGATGACGCTAAAAATAGACCCGTGAGCAATGAAAACACTGACTTTCGAGCCTGTTGCTGATTTTCATCCACTTTGAGGCCCGGCTCCGTCTGCTCTGCGGCAAGTTAACACAACAGAGAAGCGCCAGCCGTGATTAGCGAGCGCCGTAATGAGTCCCGCGCCGGCGAGACGCCCTTCACTTCACTGCGTGGGTGACTTTGGCTCAGCAACATGTGTGGAGGTCCGTCTGCCTGTTGCATCACCGCCACTACTTCAAAGATGTCCCTTTGTGCAGCGACAGGCTGTCCATTATTCTGCACAAAGGTCCCTGGCTTCAGAAGCGTCCCCGTCCCCACTTCGGGGCCCCCCGGCTAATCAGTCACCCTGATCGCCAAAACGCAGCCGCCCACGAGCTGCTTCGGCCTCAGGCGAGGCGGCTTGTAGGGGGGGGGCTCAGCTCCTCATGCAACGATTACTAATCCTAAATAGCTTTAGGCAGAACAAAGCGCGTCCCCAACTTTCAACATGTGGCGCGTGGTTTGCGTGCACGCGGCAAAGAACGCGCTGCCCAATGCACACATGTGAGGCTGAAGTGCAGACGTGTTGGCACGCAGAAAACGGATTAGACACGTATCTGACACGGTGAATCAGCAGCTGCAGACTATTACATACATACCTGCAAATCCTGGTTCTAAACTATTGGGTTATCATGGTAACACGCAGAACGTCTCTGCCGTGACCGATTTAGCACGCCGTGATACCAGCGTGCATCACGGCGTGCATGTGAACAATGTTAAGTGATGCGTGCAAGAGAGCGGGAGGCAGCGAACATGAACTCTTATTATGAAGTTATTTTAATATCGGCCTCACATGCTTCGTGACGCCGCTTGTATGTTTCCAGTTAGGTGACAGAGGGCGACTCTCTGCGACATCCTGTCACGTGTTACCGTGACCGCTGGCCTCATACGGCGGATGGAACACGTCATTAACGGACTGGTTCTTGAGGAGATTTGGATATTTCTTGGGTAGAACGTTGATACTAAAGGAAACCTGAATGTGAATGTACGGCGCTTTTATCAAAATGTAATTGAAATGCAGCATATATAATAAGATAAAAACAACAGAGCGATTATAGAAAGACAGAAATAGTTCATATTCCGTCTGTCGACAGAAGTAGAGTCTGAATTGTCCAGATGTGTCTCCTGGATCGTCCGAGTCTCTCACCATTTAACTGACAAAGCGTTATCAGCCCTTTGTTTCCACTCCGGCCCTCACGGCGGTTTGGATTATCTGCTCTGAAGCATCTGTGTTTCAGCAAACGTATCACATAATAAGAACTGCGAGCAGTAATCCTGGTTAGACGCGCAGCTGCACGGGCGCCATTCATTCACACTCGCAGCACACGACCCGCCGTGACTTCATGTCACCTCCACCTCCTCCACTGTGATCTGCACTAAACTAATAACAACGTGTCCACCTCATCTACTTTGTCTCCAACGTGAGACTCAAATATCAGGGACTCGTTTTATTACCACTGCTTTTTCTCAAAGGATGTAGAACCTGCTTGTGTGTCCTCCGAGTCCTTACAGAAGACATTCAGATATCTTATCAGATTTCCACCAGTTTAGAGGCTTCAAACATCGCAACCAGACGGTGAGCAACTTCACAGCCCTGCAGCAGGACATCGAGCAGATGGAGACGTTTTGTGTTCAAGCACTTCAGCGTTAAAAGACAGAGAATCACCCGCGAACCATTATTGACGATCATCGGCTCTTATTGAATGATGGAATCATCCAGGCTCTGAAATACCTGCATGCATCGTCGCGCCCGCGCGCACACGCACATCCATCCCGTCCCCTCGTGCACGCGCGCCGCCAGAGGAAGCGGACCCGACGCTGGAGACGCGCTTACCGTGGTCGTCTTCCTCCATGGTGGCTCTGCGGGGGGAAGGTGTCTTGATTCGCGGGCTCCTCTCTTTGCTTTCCCCCCCCCCCCGCTGACGCCGAAGAACCGGGCCGCTGCCAGACGTCACCTGGGGAGAGAAAAGGAGGAAAAGGGAGGCGAGAAGAAGAGCCGCAGTCCGGGAGCCGGACGGGACGAAGGGAGGCGCGGAGGAGCTGAGCGGGCGTTTCGGGGGGAGGCTGGAGGCGATGTGAGGGAGCTTCTCCCCCCCCCTCCCTCTGCTCCATCCTCAGCCGCCTGCGTTCACACGAGGCGCAGCGCGTCAGCGGCTACGTCACCAAGCCCCGCCCCTGATAAGAGAACCACACACACACACGTTGAAGCCTACAAATAAAAGCAAAGAGAAGCCAGTGGGAACTCTGAGGGCCGATGGCGGAGGGAGGATTTTAAAGGAAAAAGAAGAACACGAATGTGTCAGCGGCACGTTGTCATCATGTCCTGCTATCAGATGTTTATCCAAAGCGACTTACATTACACTTTAAACCCGTGGCGTGGCTTTTTCACATTTTTGCCTGGGGAGCAAGCAGGGGTTGGGTGTCTTGCTCAGGGACACTTGGACATGGAACATGGGGCAGCCTGGACTCGAACCACCAACCTTGTTCTTCCCAGCACACCTTCTCTAACCCCTGCGCCACGACGACCCCCGTCCATGTTGGTTCAGCGTCAGTGACAAGTCAAGAATCAGCATTATCTTTCTTTTGACCACACAGTTGTTCAGTAGATCCATCAGCAGCTTGAAAACACGGACCTGCAGCCGGTGTTTAGTTCCTCTTTAAGGTCGGGGGTCATGCTCCTTGAGTGCAGTCGGGGGTTAAACTCAATCAATGACGTGGGGGGGAAACTGATAAGCGCGAAACATGTCAGACGTGCCTCTGCTTCTATTGCAGATCTAATTGACCTCCTTTACCTCCCGCCAACCGCCGACTTTCCTTCCTTAGTTGTGCGTTTGGAGCGCAGACTTGTCCTCTGCCTGTGACTCGTCCCCCTTGGTGCGGGGCGCGAGGACAGGACACCTCTGGAGGCCTGTGGCCGAAAGCTTCCCGGCCGCCCTGCCCAGATGACCTCATGCCTCGCCGAGGTTTTTCCAGGGAAGATCCCCGGGCCACGCCGGCGGCGATGTGCTGCGGGTCGAGGGCAGGGCCCAGCTCGTGGTCGGAAGGAAGGGAGTTGTGCCGAGGACGTATTGTACAGCAATACAGGCGGACAATGGAAGAAAGTTGGAGAAAAGGAAGTGATAAGACCCCCCCACACACACACACACACGTTTCAAATCAGTGCAGAAGTGACAGTCCCTTTTCTTTGAACTTCACCCCTTTAAGGGACGTCGTGACCCGACAGTACGCAGGAGTCCGGCGGGTTACTCTTTGTGCGACGGACACTTTTGTGTACCGGTGCACACGGCAGTGCTGCGGGTGCTTCCTCAGCCTTCGATGGTCAAAATGTGACCCAAAGAGAAACGGTTCCGGTTTAATTGCCTTTACGTATCGATTGGTTCAGCCTCACAAACCAGCGGCAGTCTTGTGATCTGATCACATGCTTCTGACACAAAAGCTGCTCTCTGCTGGGACATACGTCTTTCCTGTGTTCCCTCACACATACGTCTTATCTGGTCTATGAACGGGGCACAGCGCACTATGACACACTTCTCTCCTCAAGGGGAGCGTTAATGTTTTTCTCCCCCCCCTCAGACGCTCCAGGCAGAAACAACTACTGACTGCAGTGTCGGTGGTTACAGCCGGTTTGCAGCAGGATTCCCGCCTGCAGCCAGACACCATCGCAGGGTTTCACCTTCCGTACGAAGCTCATCCACGTCCCGAGCTCACAACAAGTGCAGTGGGTTTTGTGTGGGGGAAGTGAGGGACGTCAGCTTTTGGGAATGATCGCGTGTCGAGTGCAGATGTCCGGAGCGGACACAGGAAGAGGCTCGGTTTCCAGTTTTAGTGGAACCAAAAAGGGTGCAGTCCAGCAAGCTCCCTCCATGCTGTAACCCAGTTAGTTCCCATATAATCAATGAAACACTGCAGTTTAATCCGTCTGCTGTTCACAGTGCACGCAGTGTTTGGTTGGATGTGGAACGTTTAAAAATGAAGCCGATACTACGGCATTCATGATGGAACACAACGTGCAGCATTCAGCCTCTTTGATTCATTCTCCACCCGTGAACTTCTTTCCAGTTTATTGATAGAAGTAAGATTTATTTCTCCCGTTTGTGAGCCAGCAGAGGAGCAGTGGATGCGCTGTGGGAGCGTGGAGCTACAGGGCTTCATGTGTCCGCCTCGGTGTCGGTGAACACGTGTTCTTTCTGAGGTATGTTGAGTCTCACTTCATTTTCACTGGAAACACGTTTCACTGTTACTATTAAGATTACAGCCGACAGCAGCGAGCTCTTCTCTGTCACACTCCTTCAGGTCCAGGAGCTGCGAAGAAGAGCAAATTACAACAATTCATCAAAACTGCAAACAGCAAACTTCCAAAACCTCGCACAAGTCCACTCTTCTTACAGGCTTCTCCTTCGACTCATTACGTTTGGACGCTTTCTGCGCTGTTCCTCTTAAATTTGGCTTTATTTTCTCTCCTCCAAACAGGCTTATCCAAATGTTCTTGGCCTGAAGGTTTGAATACCTGAACAATGTGGTAAAGATGTTGTGCACAGCAGCTTCAGATGTGTTGTCATCACAAATAATCTCATTTATTTAGATGTCTTCAACGTATTCAATGTCAAAAGAGACACAGAATGAAAAGGGAGGACAAAGGAAACGCGTCGGCCTTCTTTCCAACTGGGAGCAGAATGTTGTAATCCCATCCTCATCGCTCGCATGTGACTCACCTCACAGCTTCAATGGTTGACTCATGGTTGAGTGCAATTTGGGAAATGATGGGACCACACAGAAGAAGTCCTCTGTCACCTGATGACTAAAGCTCTGCAAATGCTGCAAGTCACTGCTTATGCAGAGTCGGGACTCCTTCGAAAGTTTATTCACGGGGAAGTTTGATGTCTGCTACATGGCTGCCTTTTGTAGTTTTGTGCGTTCATTCATGTGTGTTACCTTCTTATAGTAGCATATTAACAGATTTGCATTGCCCAGCGAGGGCTCCACTGAGAGGTTCTCTGAGCATCAATCGGATGCTGAATGATTCATAGAGACGCCAGTTATTTAGGATTTTAGGCTTAAATTTGCTCATTTGGGAAATGGAAACAGCAGCAGCACAAAGCCCTGTTCCTTCATCAGCTTAATGCGTTCTGCTCAGCTGATGGAATCCAAGGAATAGCATGCGGATGCCCTCGTGCTGTAGCTTCCACTCCATTAGCAATGTTGACTTTCTCCCGCATGTGTGGTACCAGACTTCCCGTGGACTCTGTTGCGAATGCCGCTTTCATTAAAGAGCACATTCTGGCATTTAAGTGTTGATTGCGTACAGACAGTCGCTCTGCCTCCTATGCAAATGAGAGCAGCGTGACAGGGGTCATTAGGTGTCGGTGATTATTTAGAGGGCTAATGGTTCAACATAATGAGCCGACTCTCCGAGCTGCAGCGTGAAGGAAGGTGCATGCAGACCGAGGCAGGGAACGTGACCCTGCACACAAGGAGCCTCAGCGGCAGAGTCCTCTCTACTGGTGGAGAAGTACTACTGGTCAAACCCTCGGGGGTGAAGCTCCTGCTCGTTCCTCCAAAGCCAGGCCTGCAGGTTCCAAAACACGCCTCACATATTGACCTGAGAGCAGGAACCGGTCTCAATGTGACATGTTGATTCGCTGCTAATTCATATGCAACCATCCAGTCCATTTAATTCTACAATGAGTTTTTTAGGTGTTTGTCTGCTTCAGAACATATTTCATCTTTAATTTTTGAATTTAATTCTCCGTCTGGCATCCCGAGGTCCCCCAGCGGGACTCCACTGGGTTTTACAGCCTCCCTGGTGTGCCGGCGACAGGCCTGTTTATCCTTCATTAATCTCTCTCCTCCGCTTTCTCCCCCACTTAGTGGCCACGTTTATCCTATTAATGTGCTGTTTGCTGAACAAATCCCCCAATAACAGATCCAGAGTCGAGGTTACTAATGTATTGATGTGCATGTGTGTGCGTGTGTGTGTGTGTGTCCTATACACTCAGTGGTTGCCATGGATTCCGTGATTAATGGACAGAGAAATAAAACCATTACAAAGATGATACATGATGCTTTAGGCAAACTGTGACTACACTGTGTGTGTGTGTGTGTGTGTGTGTGTGTGTGTGTTTTAGATAGTTTTAGCATTACAGATGTGTACTATTATACATTGTAGATTGACAGTAAAACTGTGGAGATGTAAAATGCTGTCCTCTCGTGTTGAAGTGTATTTTTAAATTTGATGATGTCTTTATGTAAAATCTTCCTTTACATGTTAAAAAAATAGCTGTCAGATAAATGTTGTGGATTAAATCCCCCTGAACCATAAACAGCTTAAACATAAAAAAGAAAATGTTTAATCAAGTGGAAAAAACATCCCTTAGTTGCACAGTTGTAATGGAGTGAATTTACTTTCTGCCACAATATCACTTTTTATTTATTCAGAGCATTAGGTATGTGAGATCCAGTTATATTTCACAGCCAAAATGTTTTGAATTTGAGAATCAAATTCTAGATCTTCCAGTACCGCATTAACACGAGCAGAAACCATATTATATGAAGGACCAGTTGAGTCTGCACTTTGTTTTGTTGTTCACACATCCAGAGTCCGTTGTGCAGTTTGTGAGTGAAATAGTGAACATGTTAATTATTTATTTACTTCCACGTTCAAGATACCTACTTGAACTTTTCCTCTTTCTGCTCCAGCCGCACTACACGTCAGAAGAAACGGTTTCACTCAACTCTACTTGACAAAGGGTTTCTAGTTTCTATAGATAATAAATCAACTGCATCTTTACCAGCTGCAACATTACAAATGCTACACATCTACAACACTGAGCATTATTATCACATTAACTAGCTTTATTCTATTGCATCCCACCTGTGCACTCCGACACTGACGAAGAAGAACACTCTACGATCCCAAGGGGGCGGGGTTTTCCCTTCCTGCTCGGACCGGATGTGACGTGTGACATTCTCGGGAGCAGCAGCTTCTAAACTGTGGGCGTTTTTTTTCTTCCCTTCCTCAATCTTTTTTCCTTTCTGGGTGTTGCCTGCCTCCAACTTCCACCGGTTTGTCGCAAGAGAAACAGGAACGAGACGGATTTTTCTATAACCACAACATTTATCAACTTGGACCGCGTTCGAGGCCCTCCCCGGCACACTTTGTTTGTACTTCTCGGCCAACTCCGGACTTGTTTTACTTTAGCCGCCGTTAGCCCGCTAAGCTAACCGGGGATCGAGCCGCTGTAGCCTTCGCTAGCGAGACGGACGTCCGATGCAGGCCATTAAGTGTGTGGTGGTGGGGGACGGGTACGTTGAACCTTCTTCTTTTCTTCATCGTCGCGTTGAACTCTAAACTGTCCCCGCTGTTAGTCACAATTGCAGCGGCCAAGTGAAATGAAAAACCACCCCAGTCGCTTCGGTTGACCCAGTTAGCAACAGTTGTTCGAGCGGCTAACGAGCCTGCGGTGACTTGAGTGACAGCTGTTGTCGTCCCGGCTGTGCGGCCCGTTCATACGGATCCGTCCCGCGTTTCTGGACATGTTTGACGTGTTTCTTTAGGAAGGAAATGTCCAAAAGCTGTGACGAACAGAGGGTCGCAACTCATTTTGTAAAATATGTTGTAATCGCGCTTTTTAAAACATTGAAGCAGGTAAAAGGTGACGATTACGTCTTAACTTGGTTGATCTCAAGTCTACTTCTAACCAACATTGTGAAACACTGTTTACAGTATTGTTTGCATTTAGTGAATGCGGACATGAATCTGAAAGCTTGGTTCAGTTGATAAGACTTCTTTAAGTCGGCCTCCACCGGTTAAACCGGTCGTTCCTGGCTCCTTAACCCAAATGTTAAATTATACTTAAGACACTAAATGTGATCAAATCTGCTGGCGTCCTCATGGTGTTTTCTTTGTCCGTCTCTGATCCCAGGGCTGTGGGAAAAACATGCCTGCTCATCAGCTACACTACCAATGCCTTCCCTGGAGAGTACATCCCCACCGTGTAAGTCTCTCTCTCACACACACACACACACACCTCCTGTGAGGTGGTCAGAAGTTGTTTTAGAAGCGTATTAGGATCTGTGCGCTGTGTGGTTCGGGCTCTAATCTGTTCCTCCCTTCCTAAAAGCTTTGACAACTACTCTGCAAATGTGATGGTTGATGGGAAACCAGTGAACCTGGGCCTGTGGGACACAGCGGGGCAGGAAGACTACGACCGTCTCCGGCCTCTGTCCTACCCTCAGACGGTACGTATATGCATTCACACCCAGCGGGGACGGGGCCTCGTCTCGGCCCACTGCCGGGCACCGACCGCCATCTGCCAGACAATGCTAGCGTGAACACTGCTCTCCCTTTAGCGCCGTTGAGAGGGAGTTATTCACTGGCTTGTTAGTGCCTACGGCGGTCAGCGAGCAGAGCGCTGTATCCATAGTACCTATACACCGTCTGGAGGAAGTGAAAAGCAGCCTTGTTTGCACTCTTTGTGCCGTCAACAATCTGGCCTCTGTGCCAACGACTCGCAGGGAGCTGAAAGTGAGAGTTTGTGTGTGTTTAACCCCCAGAGTCCAGATTTGTTATCTAGTTTAGTGAACCCCTCGAGTCCGTTAGCTCATTTTAACATTAAGATTCTTGTACGAGTTGTAACAGTGGCGGTTTGAGTTTTTAATGCTGAAATGATGTTTATCCTTTTCTGTCCTCAGGATGTTTTCCTGATTTGCTTTTCACTCGTCAGTCCAGCCTCCTTTGAAAACGTCCGTGCCAAGGTGAGAAATGCCAGCTTTTAAGCCTGCAGCGGGTCACAGCTGTCAAATATCTGAATAAGTTATGACACGACTAAAACGCAGGTAGAAACTTGATACTAAATGTTTAAAAATCTGTTTATCTGAAAAACTGACCCCTTTCTTTTAGTCTGACGTTTATTTAGATAAATGTAAGAAATGCCACGCATTGTAACAGCCGGGCTGAACATTGTCCACCTGCGTCCTGCAACCTTTGACTGTGCCCCCCCCCCCCAGTGGTACCCTGAGGTGAGACACCACTGCCCAAACACACCCATCATCCTGGTGGGCACCAAGCTGGATCTGAGAGACGACAAGGACACGATCGAAAAACTCAAGGAGAAGAAACTCTCCCCGATCACCTACCCTCAGGGCTTGGCCATGGCTAAAGAAATAAGTCAGTTCCAACACACACACACAGATAAAAACGCTTAAATGATCTCAGGCCGCTGTGGCCGTGTGGTCCAAACCCTCGTTTCTTTGGTAATCTGACTTCTCCCTCGGCTGCGCCTGCAGGTTCGGTGAAGTATCTGGAGTGCTCCGCTCTGACGCAGCGTGGCCTGAAGACGGTGTTCGACGAAGCCATCAGGGCGGTCCTGTGCCCCCCGCCCACCAAGCAGAGGAGGAGGAAGTGCAGAATATTTTAAGGGACTACAGGGGGGGGAGGAGAGGACGGCTGGGGGCCTCAAATATCTCGCCCCTCGTGTCCTTGCTCACATAGAAGCTCCGGTAGTTCGTACTTCCATCTGAAAAACGTCACAGATTCAAGCGGCGCTGAAGTTTCCGCTGTTAACTTACATCTGTTTAGTTTGTTCAGTTTGACGTAAACACATTGATTTCTGTTAAGGCCTTTGGGGGATGTGAGGGGGGGGTTGATTAAGGAGGATTTTTAGAAAAAGTACAACATGTGTGTCATTTTCTCAGACACTACAGACAAACATTACTCGAGTGATTTTATCATGAACTCACAGTAGATTCCCCTCCCAGTGGAGGTGGTGCTGCACACTAAGATTCCTGCTGCCTTGGTGACACTAGTTTGAGAGGAAAATGTTGTTTGGAAGTTCTAATGTCTCCTTTCCATCGTCATGCCAGCTGTGGTTTAGAGGCCCTTCTGTTTACGTGCGTCTTCTGGCTGGTCAACAGTTGTCCCTTTGTAGTCCCTCCAGGAAACCACAACGTCTCCTCCTTTTTTCATTTGGTACCAGGGGGCTTCAGCCGGTTTTATGATGTCTAGGAGCCGGCGTATTCTCGATTGAATGTTGCAAACAGATTTAAATGTTTTTGTTATACAATATGAGCGTTTCCTATTCAGCAAATACATTTTATTTTATAATGAGCAATGATCAAATTGCACGGGTGCTCCGGGGTTCCACTGTGTAAACTCATTTTATCAGCTTCAGTGGAAATGCTCACTTGCATTTACTTTCATGCTAAATGCGATTTGGTTTCCGCTGTAATGTGGTGATTTCTTTACTTTTTTTTTTTAAGCTTAAGCAAATAAATTCCTCAAAAAAGCTTTGAAAAAAAAATTCTGTCCAAACTTCAGTTAATGAACACAAAACTGCTAGTACTGACTTTAGTACTTTTATACTCATTGTACCTTTGAGAAAGTAACCAGTAAAATGCTTCGGTGTTTGTAGCCATGCTAGCTTCATGACTCATCTGTTAAACATCAGCATACTGTTGCTCGGTGAATTTCTTTAGCATGTCGATGATGAAAATGTTGTCTTCTGTTGATTTACTTTATTATTGGTCAAGTAACGCTTTTACTTTATAAAATTATACAGGATTAGTGTTTTTATTTTTTCAAGATGGATAAAATGAAGTATGAGAGCCACAAGGGAAGTCAACTTTTTTTCAAATGTAACCACAATGGCAGTTTATGTAATTTCATTAAAGTAAAAAAATGAAAATCCAATAATCCAGTTTTGGTTTTATTTGCACACCATGTTAGAATGATATCTGTATATCCGCTGTAGTGTGGACAATGTCGAAATAACCACACAGAGACCAAACTGGCTGACTCGACGCTTCACTGAGATAAATATCACAACCTGGAACACGTACGCTTTGGATACTTCATGATAAATTAGACTCCCCACTTGGCACATTGCATTATTTGCAATCCACATCAGTGGAAAGTAACTCTGAATCAGCCGTGTGCCATAAATAGATCTAAATGCCATAGAATCCAAACTAATGCTTTTTAATGTATAGTTTTATCTTGCACACATTCCTTCATTTAAGACACCTTTGCTACTTTGGAAATAACATTGTCTGAAATGCTTTTCTCTCCAAGCAAATCATTTGTACAAAATCCTTCATAAGACACTTTAAAGACACAACCACTGTGTTTTATTGAATCAGAACAAGGGTGTAAAAGCATAAAACAAACTGGGGCACTAAGAAAAACATTTCAGTTTTATTTAGTCTGTTCTGTGGACGATGACGTGTTCAGCGGTCCTCCTGTTCCGGGGTCGTGAACCGACTGAAGCCCTCTGAGGCACATTTGTGAATGTCAATCAAATTAACTAAACACCTGTAAGAAACATCAGAGCTTCAGAGCACAAAGGAAGGTTTATCGGTGTAAAGTGCAGAATTCATTCACAAATTTGAAGAAACGTTTTGATCAACATGAAATCTCAAGCAGACGTTGATGCAACGTCTTGGTGTTAATTCATCCAGCGGGGTGTGTAATGTCAAACAAAGAGGTCAGGACTGAAATACGCGCTCACCTCCCGGCGGGCCGGTTTGGGCTTTCCACCCGTCAAACACCAGCTGAGCAGCCACGGCGTCTTCGACTCCCATCCCTGTTGGATGAACGACGCGGTGCTGGTTAGTGCATAACGGGGACGGAGCACATGTCGAGCAGCGCTTACCCAGAGACTTGAAGACGGTGGTCTTCTCTCTGTGTGCCGACTTGGTCCCGTTAATGACTTCTCCGAGCTCCGCAAACACCTGGACCTGCAACGAGAAGGCTCACATCCTGTAACCGCTCGCACACCTGCTGCGTCACCGGGGCGGGTAGAGAGCGGTCTGACCCCAGAGAGGATGACGTCGCCGGACTCCTGCATGGCTCCGTCCCTGCTGTCGCTGTACACCACCGCCTCCTTCATCAGCGCGTCGTCCAGCTCCCGCCAGTTCGGCCTGCAAGCCCCCACCGCTGCGGGGTGCAAACGGGACGGCGAACGGCGTGAAGATCACGCCCCCCCCCGCTTCCTCTTCCTCCCTGCCCCTCGCCGCCTCTCACCTGCCACGTGCGCTCCCGCTTTCACCCACCGACCGAAGAGCACCGGCTCCGTGCTCCCGGTGACCGTCACTATGGCGTCGGCCCCCCTGACCGCCTCCTCCACCGAGACGCACGCCCTCACTGGACCCCCGACGGAGCGGCAGAACCTCTCCGCTCCCTGGCTGGTGCGGCTCCACACGCGCACCTGTTGGGGAATGAAAACAATCGGATGAGTGAAGATGGTGGAGGAAGACCTGGACAACAATAGACATTATTTTTTCTCACATATTCACAATGAGATATTGCGATCACCTCTTTGAATGGGAACATCTCGGTGAAGATGTGGTAGTGGGTCAGCGCCTGCTTGCCCGTCCCCAGGATGGCCAGCACTTCTGCCCCGGGGCGCATCAGCAGCTGTGTGACACAGAAGCAGCAGGACAACGTCCCGATCAGAACACCCGCAGGATAGAAAACAAGCAACGAGACGCCGTTGGACCAGCGGAGGGACCTTAGCAGAGATGGCGGAGACCGCGGCGGTCCTCATTCCTGTGACCTCCTCGCCGTCGATGACCTGCGGGTTGGACACACGTTACGCTGGCGGGCCGGCTGAGGCCCCGTGGGACCTGGACGCGCGGGTTTCACTCACAGCTTTTACATTCCCGTACTCCGGGTCCAGCAGGATCACTGTGGCCTGAGTGGCCGGCAGCGCTGAACCAGCGTCCCTGTGGTAGAAGCACACGAGCTTCGTGCAGAGGACCCCGTCGTTCTCCATGTATGTCGGCATGGACCCCAGGAAGCTGTGAGAGTGAAGGAGCGGCAGCCAGCAATGGACCCGGTGTGTTAATGTTTCATGGCTGAGCACAGTGCAGCTTCAGGCCTACCCGTGGTGCTTCTGCAGGGGGAGGATGTTGCGCACGGGCTGGATCACCTCTGCGCTGTCGCGTGTGGAGAACTTCCCCAGAGCTTCCTCCAGGCGGGGGACCAGGTCTCCGTACTGCAGCAGGCGCTGCACTTCGTGCTTCCATATGACGGCGGGAGGCTCGGCCATGGCTGTCACTGCAGGGAGAGAACTTTGAGCTGGATCCACCTCCGCCCCCCCCAAAGGAGGCGTCACCGCTAGGACACATTCCACACATGCGCAGTAGATCGCTGCTTGTGTGCTCACGGACCTGTTAATCATCAGTCAGAATCACAAGCGGAATCCGCCTTATTGCCTCACGCATACGTAGAATTTGAATAAGAAATAAGTAATTCCCTCGACTAAAAATATGGTCTTGCTCTTTTTAGGAAAGAAATTACTCAATTATTTTCATTTTCTGCCACTTCAAACTTCTTAACTATATATATATATATATCCTATATATAATATGCTACAGATTAAACTAGTGGCTCATAACATTTTTGGCATGTGGCCCTTTACAAAATATAAAATAGTTGTGAGCAGCTAAATTACAATAGTTTCCTCCTTCACTTCTCAGACCGGTTATTTAATAACTGCTGGGGGTTAAAGTTTGGGAGGAAGTATTTTGCATGGAAAAAGAATGATTTAACTCTTTATAAGTTTCAAGTTGACACAATGCAGACAAACAAAATGAATGTAATACTTGTGGTGCTTAGTTGCAATGAAAACCTGCAAACTATTTCAGCAGCGCATTGCCCTTAAACCTCCAATCACCTCCAATATGAATTACAATTGATATGGGACGGTTAAAACCACACAATCTGAAAACATGCAACACTGAAATGAACAAAAACACCAGGTTTAAATAAAAAAAATCTTTTATTGTGCATTGGGTCATCCCACAGCAAACTGATGCACTGAACTTGACAGTGTCCTAAGAAGTAAAAAAGGAAAGGAAAAACATCTATATTCTCTGGTCATGCATCACAACTTCATTCTTTATATCAAACATAATTGGTCTTTTCCAGGAGACGTTGTGCGGACAGAAATTAGACGAGCAGTCTCTCGATGGCCAATTGAACGGACTGAATCTGCGGCTTGAGTTGGGAGCCCTCCTTTATGGTGACTGAGGTAGCTATGACGGGGCGGGACACCCCGCAGGCCCGGCCCAGGGCCTGCTTGGAGCGCACAAACACGTACGGGACGTTCTTGTCCTCGCAGAGCAGAGGCAGGTGGAGGATGATCTCCAGTGGTTCGGCGTCCGCGGCCATCACGATGAATTCAGAGATGCCTCTGTTCAAGGTTTTAGTGGCTGGAGAAGTGCAACACAGTTAGTACACACTCACTATTCGGTACAATGTAATGAAATACTGCAGATGGCGAAGTTCAAAACAAACTAATATTTCGTTTGCAACTTAATCAGCACGAGCAAATAGTAAACATTGAATTCATTGATTTAAACAGGATTTCTCTCATGGTCATCGTGTTTGTACTCATCACATGGAAAGACCACGCGACTCATGTTGCATGGCCCCTGAAAAGTGGATCATCAAGTGACCATCTTACGTGAGCCCGGTTACATTCTGGTCCATTTACTCCAGTTGGCTCACCTTCATTAGCGCCCTTCCTCAGCTGCTTGTAGTTGGAGGCTTGCTGCACCAGGTCCAGGATGGTCTTGGAGAGCGTGGCGTCGGCCAGCGGGTAGGCCTTCGGGTTGACTTGGGCTTCAGTCTGCTCACGGAACACAACGCAACATTAACAACGCAATAGTGGCGCGCGGCGCGGACGAACACGAGGGTGTTGCGGTCTAACGTTCAAGTCTTGGTCGACTCGAAAGCCTGGATACGTTAGTTAATAGTTAGCTAGCAGTTAGCTAGCCTGTTAGCTTGTTAGTAGTGGTACAACGCTTACCATTGTGAGCGTTTTATTCTTTTAATCCGGCCCTCTCGGCGAAATGCTTCACGGAGGACTATTGTCGTTGACCTGTGCTTTAAAAAAGAGCAGCAAGACGTAAGAATGGTTTTCTTTATGGAAGTAACGTGTGGAGGCTCCGCGAGGTCTCTCTGCTCTGTCGCATGCAGCACAAACGTTCATCCCACGTGTGGAACACCGCGCATGCGCACTGACCACATCCGCTGGATCCACAGGAAGCACTGTTGACTATTATTTGTCACAATAATACGACAACATCTATATAAGTGCAATAGAGCCAACAACATTGAATTCACATAATGCTTTTACAACAATTTGTAACTTTATTTTATATATAAATATATATACGGTCAGCTCGCTCACCCATAACATTGTGTTGTAGTGATACATGTACTTTTTAAATAAGCCGCACGATTAAGTCGGTTTTCGAAGAGAAAAGTTCAATTTCAACATGTTCAAAGCATCCATGATTATAACCACGTTAATGACGGGTGTAAAAACACAAAGCATTTTAAAATCCGTCAAGATTACAGCGAGATAAGAGTATTAGCGTCAGTGCAGATCCCTGACTTTACCTCAGGTAGCACACATCGCGCCAGAAAGTTAGCCTGTAGCAAGATGGCCGCCGGCGACGACGTTCTAGACTCCGCCAGGAAGTCAGCTCTACGCGCTCCATTACGTCCCCGCGTCATCAGAGGGCGCCCACGCGATGCTCGGCCGGTATTCGTGCGAGCGAGGGGGGACGCGCTAGGCATTGTGGGTAGGGCACTTTCACATCAGCCATATTGCTCTGACCGACGGAGAGAGGGAGATGAAGGGGATCCGGGGAATAAGTCAGCTGTCGGTGAGATACTTCGTTTCTAACAGCGTCTCGGGGCTCGTGTCCGGTCAGAGTGAGACGGGGAGCGGGTGAGAGGAGGCGAGCTAGTCGTGGCCCTCCGGTCCACCGCCACTCGCTGTTACGTAATAAACAACCGGCAGGCCGTTAACCGTTTAAAGTCGCCGGGGAAGCCAGTTCACTCTACTCGGGCTCTGAGGAGAGAGAGACGGATTCTGGTCGACCGGATTTAGTTGATGTTTAACTTGATGTTCTCATTGAAATACTATTGATTCCAAAAAGATTTGTGACTCATTTACCAGTTTTCTGTCAAAAGTCTGACATCTTTTCTAGCTTTAAAACAACACAACTTCCTTTAGGAAGCTGATCTTAATCAGAAGGTTCCACAGGACCTGATCATTTGACTTTGCTTTCCGTCTTGAAAAGGTAAGAAGCTAATAAAAGAGATAATAAATAGACTTTGGTGAGATTATTTGGTCACAAGACGGCATGCGTCCAGCTCCTCCGTATCACAACACACAAGGAACCAAACACGCCGGTGATCAATTGTTAATTGGCTTCCAATGTAAAGCAGCAAGTAACACACACACACACACACACACACACAACCTGCCCGTGCATCAGTCAACACTGCAGTACAACACATTAGTAGTAATGTCCCGTCTTCCCTTTGTCCAGACCAGGCTCTACGCGGCCCAGGCTGCCCGTAAGGTGGAGTCCGCTGGGGCCGCCGAGCACGCAAAGTTTCAGCCGCAGGAGGTGCAGGTCAGTGGTCGTTTTGTTTCTCCTCTGCAGAGACGCTTCCATGCTGTCTGCCAGGACGGGCCAGTCCCTCGGTCCGGCCCTTGGCTGGCATGGAGCTCGCCCCCCCCGGGCTGCCCACGCCACGAGGAGGGGGTTTTATGCTCATGCCTCCTTTTAATGTTTTTAGTGGCTGACATGTCGGAAATGCTGATGCTTAAGGACACGTCTGTGTGCGTCCCGTCCAGGTGACCAGACTCCCCAGTGGTCTGGTGATTGCCTCCCTGGAGAACTATTCCCCAGCCTCCAAGATCGGAGTGTTTGTCAAGGCCGGCTGTCGGTATGAGACCCCTGAAAACCAGGGGGTCACCCACCTCCTCCGGCTGGCCTCCAACCTGGTATGACGCACACCGTTTTTCGCTATACGCAATGTCGAGCATCAATATTTTCCATCTGTCGCAGCTCGGAGTTGATTTGATCTTTTCTGCTTTTCCAGACCACCAAAGGAGCTTCGTCTTTCAAGATCTGTCGGGGTGTTGAGGCAGTGGGGGGCAACCTGAGGTCAGTAACCCTTTAGAAAGGTCCTAACACGCTGTCGGACACTTCTTTTGTAATCTCATGTGTTTCTCTGCAGCGTGACGGCTTCCAGAGAGAACATGGTCTACACCGTTGACTGCTTGAGAGATGACATGTGAGTCTTTGAATCAAATCAAAGCTCATTATTCTGCATTACAAGAGTTTAATGCGACACTAGTCTCCGACCAGGGGGGCGTTTGGTATTTACGCTTTTTCTCGCTTCCCGTCGCTCGTCTGCAGCGACACAGTGATGGAGTATTTGATCAACGTGACCACCGCGCCGGAGTTCCGACCCTGGGAGGTGTCTGACCTCACGCCCAGAGTGAAGAGGGACAGAGCCCAAGCTGCCCAGAGTGCTCAAATAGGTTGGCCTCCATTTCCACCGCGACGCACGCACCGACTGGAATATTTAAAATGCTGACTACACCCACAAGACGGGACTCCTTTTACGTTTTAGATTCTCTCTGAAAGACCACATCTGGAAGGAGATTATTTTTGTTGTTCGAACGCTGTTGCTGAGGAAATTTCTCTTTTGCTTGATAACGTTCAAAGTGAAGTGAGTGTAACTTATCAAATCTTCACAGGCTTTGAAAACACGGACAACAAAGGGTAGAAGGAACCTTTTAAGCTCATTGAAAAGTCCTGCGACTGAAGTTTTGGGTGGAAACGCGGTTTATGGTTCTCTAGACTAAAACAATACAACTTTGAACCTTATCCCAGATATTTTTCAATTAAATGTAATTTAATGTAAGCATTGAAGGATTAGAATATTGTGTTTATGCCTCTTTCGGTCTTTTCCAGGTGTGATCGAAAGTCTGCATGAGGCGGCTTACAAGAACGCTCTCTGTAACTCTCTGTACTGCCCTCAGCACATGGTGGACAACATCCACTCCGGCCACGTGAGCAGTCTTTAAATGTTCATTTCTGAAGCCTTTTGGTGTCACTATTACCCACTTAAAGTCTTTCTAATGTTGTTGTATTTGTGTCCAGCTGCACCAGTTTGTCCAGAACAATTTCACAAGCTCAAGAATGGCTCTTGTTGGACTTGGTATGGTTCATTAATGATAGCAGCATGTTTTTATGGCGGCCATAATGTCGACCAAAGTAATATACACATTGCTTTCCCTGAGGACCAAAAGATCCCCAAATGCAAGATGCTGCTCTTCTTCAGGTGTGGACCACACGGTGCTGACGCAGGTCGGGGAGCAGTTCCTCAACATCCGCAGTGGGGCGGGAGCCACAGGGGCCGCGGCTCAGTACCGTGGGGGTGAGTCATAGGAAAACCTTTCAAACTGCGCCCGCGGAGCTTAAACCTTCCACGACACAAGGTGACGCCCTGAATCCTCGTGCCCAGGTGAGATCCGACTGCCCGGCGCCGGCGGCCTGCTCCACGCTGCAGTGGTCAGCCAGGCGGCGGCGGCGGGCTCCAGCGAGGCGCTGGCCTTCAGCGTGCTGCAGCACCTGCTGGGAGCCGGTCTGCATGTCAAGAGGGGCTCGTGCGCCTCCAGCAAACTGGTGCAGGGCGTCGCTAAGGCAACCGCCGACCCCTTCGATGTGAGCGATTGAGCCTTTTTTAATATCAACTTTTTTCAGCCTTGGCTGGTTTAAATCGTAGTTTCAACATTTCTCGCCATTTTTCTTTTTTCCTCGAACAGGTCAGTGCTTTCAACTCGAGCTACTCTGACTCTGGTCTGTTTGGAGTCTACACCATTTCCCAGCCTGCAGCTGCTGGCGATGTGAGTTCCCCACGAGTCCGTTCAGCAAAGCAGCGGTTTGTTTGGATGCAATGAAAAGCGTCTGCAATCAGTGAGGCGTCTCCATGTAATATCTGTCCTCCTCCGTCTGTCCAGGTGATCAAGGCCGCTCTGGCCGAGGTGAAGGCTGTTGCTGACGGTGCAGTCACAGCTGCCGACCTCACTCGGGCCAAGTAAGACTCCTTTTAAACATCTAGTGTGAGGATTTGCTTAATAGCAGAACCGTATGTGGATGAAGCCATGCGTCCACTACCTGAAGGGATTCACGGTCACTCTGTGCCATTTTGGCCAGGAGGTGGCGCAGTTGTATCTAACTAGAGAAGGACGCCTGTGCAAAGCTGGAGGACGTTTCATCCACTCGGCTTCACGCTTGGCAGGTGAAACCTTGGTTTCAAAAAGGCTCTGAGGGAAGAACCATCGATGTGCGGTTATCGGGTTTGGGTTAGCAGTCAGCTAGTCACTTTAATATCTACCTTTTGTGACTGATGGGCAGTTTCTGCTGGTTGTTTATAACGTTGTGGCTGGAGAATCCATCAAGTCAAACTCTTTGCTCGTGGATTGCGTTATTGTGCCTTATGATGATCTTGTGTGTGTTTCTCTGCAGGGCTCAGCTCAAGGGGCAGTTCCTGATGTCTCTGGAGACTTCGGAGGGTCTTCTGGAGGCGATGGGCTCTCAGGCTCTGTCCGAGGGAACCTACTCCTCCGCTGAGCAGGTCTCCAAGGACATCGACAAGGTCTCCTTGACCGACGTCGCCAACGTAAGACGTTGATGGTTGTCGGGATGGGACGAACGTTACGGAGTTTATGTCGGATAGAGAACAATTCTACGACCGCCGTTCGTTTACTGTGTGCGAAACATTCTGAGCATTCTTTCTGTTTTCTTTTGCAGGCCGCCAAGAAATTTGTGACCGGCAAGAAGAGCATGGCGTCCAGCGGCAACCTCGTCAGCACCCCCTTCGTAGATGAGATCTGAAGCCCAAACAGAGGTTTCATCCACGGGAACAAGGCAGTTGTTCAGTCATAACACCAACGGATATTTATCGGTGTAACAGGAAATACAATATGTGTCCACATCAACTGTGTAGCTAATGTAAAATAATGAATAAATTCTATCTACCATACAGAGTTTTAACTGTGTTCTGTTGTTGTGTGTGTTTATGAGTCCTGTAATGTTCCATGAACGTGGGGGTGTTATGGAAATTGCCCAAATGTGCTTTAGGGAACTCATGTAAATTGTCACCTTACATAATCTCTGATGACGCAAAAGAATTCCACGAGCGTGAGCTCTCGTCCAGATGTTCTCGCGAGAAGGAACAGCGAGAACATGAGTTCTACACCTCTCCCTCCCTCCCCCCTCCCTCTCACACGAGTCGCTTCTCCCCGTTAATCAGCGACCGCCGCCGGGTCTCCGCTCGCTCCACGTGACCGGGACGCGGAGGCGCATCCGGGGCAGAAGAAGGACCAGCGGGTCGGCCGGATGCGAGGGGACACTTTGGGGGGGGGGGGGGGGGGACCACCCGGCTCATCTCACGGCCTCGCCGCGCACGTCATGTGCGGGCAGACGCCCCCCCGCCCCCACCGCGGGTTTACGCTTTAGGTGACCGACCTCCACATGTCCCGCCTCCCTTCAGGCGGGGGTGTCGGGGAGACAGACACGCGCACCTCACTGACCTCCACCTGCGGACCGACATGGACAAACTCACCGTGATATCCGGGTGCCTCTTCCTCGCTGCGGACATCTTTGCCATCGCCAGCATCGCCAACCCGGACTGGATCAGCACGGGGGGGTCAGCTGGTAGGTGTTGTTGTTGTTGTGCGTGGATGTCATCTGTTTGTAGGAAGTAAAGACCAGAAATAAGAAGTTATCAATGTAGCGTTTCTCAACTTGTGTGCCCCCCCCCCGCCCCCCCGGGGAGTCCCGGTCCCACTTTGAAAGGGTTGGACCGAGACGTCACACTAACGATAAGAACTAAAAGGAAACCGTGAGGCTGCAAACAGAACAAGTCCGTTGGTTTGGAGATGGAAGTAACGGCGCCTGTTCTGCTGTTTAAGCCTCATCAGGGTCCCGCTGTAAACACGTGATGACCTTTGAGCTCTTTGCTGTCAGACGTGCATCTCAACAGACAGACAGACAGGCGGACGCGCTGTGTTTGATGCGTTTGGGTTATTTTACATGCAGGATTTCCGCTGGTCTCTTATTTCATTTTCAACCTTTTGGTCTCCAGCTGGAATGAGCTCAGACGTCAGGCAGCTCCCTCTGGAGCCACTTCTGAACATCTCTTAATGCACGTATGCATCAATATGAGCTCGAACACATTTACCACGCAACAAAAGGCTGCGTTTAGATGAAATGACGGACTTATTGCACGAGTAATATAGAGTAATAATCACATGCAGCGTCCCAAAGCCAAACATCGGCTCAACCTGATGACTCAAAGCTCAGTAAAAGCCCAGCGGCCTGAGGTCCACCGCCGGCCGAAAGCCGCAGAGAAACACGGAGCCGGAGGGCCAAGTGGTTGTTACAGGATTTAATAAGCTGCAGCAGCAAGTTGACAACACAACCAGCGTGTGAGGCGACGCTTCTGGTTCTCGCCTAATCGGTCAAATAGCAAGAAGCCGAAGGCAGGAAGTGCTGTTGGGGAGCGGAGACGTGGGGACTTTTAATCGGGGCCCCCGGGGGGGACGGATCGTCCCACCTGAGGGAACCTTTTCGCCTCTTCTCTCTATTTGTTAAGACCTGGAGGGCGTAGACGACAAATACAATAACTGATAATAATAAGAAGGGTTCAGTGAAGCGTCACGTCACACGTCACGTAAAACCATTAAGTGACTGTTTACTGATACAAGCTTATTTCTGATGTCTTTCTCCACAATGGCGCTAAAAGACGTCTTGTGTTGAACTCGCTCGTTTCCTTTTGCTGCCGCGCCCCGTATGAAGGACACGGTGTCCCCCTCCCTCCTGCTGTGAGAGGAAGTGTTGAAAAGGAAAGGGACATCCTGTGTGTTACGGGGCAAAGGTGCACAGATGTGGTCCAGGCCTGATGTCCCCCCCCCCCCCCCCCGGCACTTTATCCGTGATGAGGAACGGAAGCCGTCCAACGATAAATATTTAACGGGCTGACGGACGTGGAGTCGCGTTATGAAATACTAAACATTACTCAGTGTCCGAATGGCGTCTCCGTCCTGCATTCTGTGTGAGACAAGCTGCTTCTCTTCTCGGCCGTCGGGACAATTATATTAATCCTACAGTCGGTTTGAATGAAAGAAGCTTAAAATCCACGACGTGTTTCGAGCTCCAAAGGCTCGCTGGGGACAAGGAGAGAGAAAAGGGAGCGAGGCAGAGGAATAGTGACGGTGTGGGAGGATTTCATTTGGCCTCTGAGTGTGTGTGTGTGTGTGTGTGTGTGTGTGTGTGCGCTCCTGCCAGGCTTTGTGGGACAGGAAGCGGTCAGATGTTTGATATCATTCATGAATCACTGCTGCCGCCCATCACAAGGTTCCCATGACAACAGCTTCCTGGCCCGGTGGCTGTGGGGAGTCACAGGCACTCGTGGGAGGGGGGGTGTCGAATGAACATATTACATATTACGTCTCTTTATTTTTAACATATTACGTTCACATTCCAACACTGAGATCCAGTCTCAGTTCCGTGTCCCACAACCACCGAAATGAGTCCGTGTAAATAACGATGTGGGGCGCTGCGACTCGTGTGTCCCCGCGCAGGCTCCCTCACGGTGGGCCTGATCCGCCAGTGCCAGACCATCCACGGCCGGGAGCGGACCTGCGCCCCCCCGCAGCTTCCCCCGGAGTGGATCACGGCGCTCCTCTTCATCGTCCTGGGCATCGTCTCCCTCACCGTCACCTGCGGCCTGCTGGTGATGTCCCGCTGGCGCCGCGAGGCCGCCCGCTTGGCCCGCTGGATCGCCTTCGCGGCGAGTAGGTGTTCCCTCACATCTCTTGTCTGCGTGCCGGGGGGGGTGGGGGTCCCGAGGTTTGAGAACGTCTCGAAACCGCCAGCAAACGTAGCGGCTCCGTCCGATTTCCTGCTGTCACGGAGCCGGATGAATGAAAGTAGCTTTATTATCACGATGAACCCTTTGAGCTGTAAAGCGCCGCATAGTTTATTTCACCGTTTATTACTATTATGACTGTTTTCAAACTTGTTCTATACGTTGATCTTCTGCGTTGAGCCGTTTTCCATCCATCCATCCGCTGTGAGTCCACCTGTTTATTCCTCGTCCCGTCCACAGTGGTCCTCTTCTGCACGGCTGCTCTCATATTCCCGATGGGCTTCTACGTCAAAGAGGTCGGAGGTCAGCCGTACAAGCTGCCCAACAACACGGCGGTGGGCTCCTCCTACGTCCTCTTCGTCCTCTCCATCTTCTTCACCATCGTCGGGCTGCTGTTCGCCGGGAAGGTGTGCCTGCCCGGCTGACCTGCTCCTCGTCTTCCGCCTTTGTTTTTGTTAGAGCGGACAAGAGTTGTCCATCACGAGGAGGAGCTTTGAAAGGGCCTCCGTCCTCCTCCACCAGGTGGAAACACAAAGGAGAATAGTCCACTTTATATACATATATATACATATACAAGCATCGGGAGTTTGATGGAGCCGTGTGGTTTGATCCTTCTTGAGATCTAATGACAGATCAGCTGCACACTGACGGATGTGTTGGATATGGTGCAGTTACCTCCACCTGGATGGAGGCTCACAGTGTGCAACACATCCAACAAACACATTTTATTTATTTGTTTAACGGTCAGCATTTTTCTCTTATTGGAAGGCCCAATGCATCCCAGTTGTTAATACACGGAGGAGGAACGCTTTGCCTTAAATGAGCCGTTAACCCAAAAGGAAGAAGGACGCCGTTGAGTCGCTGAGACGCTTTGGATCAGCTCGGAGATTCTGGACTGTGGGTCCAGATGTGTTGCAGGACGACGAGCTGCTCGCAAACACGTTGTGTTTAAACCTTGTTAACTTTTACAGATAACGGATGCTCCCTTCACAGCTTCCTGTTGTCAAACACTGAATCTCTTTCTCTTTAATATATTTGATGCTGTATGAATGAACGGTTGCGGCCTTTTCTAGAAGTTCTTGTAAGACGATGGAAGGTCTCCGCTCAATAAAAGTGACTCATTGGAGCCCTGATTGTCTCATCAATCATCAAAACATTTCCTTTTAGAAGAACACGGGACTGAAATTGTTTGCAACCTGCCGCCGTTTGGAGTGAGAGAAGCCAGCTGAGGTCATCTGGGAGCCGTTGAGAAGGTTGAGTTCTTTCCATAATTCAAAGGGACTGAACATTAAAGCCTCATTTGTCATAAAGATTATTTCACAGCTCATGTAAGAAAATCAATTATCTCAAGATAAAAGCTTTAAAAACAAAGTTGGCTCGTTTTTACCGTCTAACATTCTTCGATTAGAAAAAATAAATCTTTTCTCCGGTGAAGCAGCTTTTTTTTTCCAGCAGAACCTCACACACACTTCTCATCGCCTGTGTGAATGCACGGAATGTTCCGGTTGCCATAGGAACGTCTAAAAGCAGCGTCTGGTGATGTGCGTTCTGGGTTTTTCTAAAAGAATCCACCAGCGGGAACAAAGTCGCCCCAAACGTCTCGCTCTGCTGCCGGGAGGGAAGAACGCAAACAGCGCTGCTGACTCGAGCCCCGACATGCAGAATACATCAGCTTCTCTCTCCAAGAAACTCCACATAGAAAAACAGGTTACTAAAATGTTACAAAACACTTTTAGGTTTGACTTGGTGTTCCAACTCGGCAAACATCAAACAAACAAAGTGACAACAATGTGCTTTAAAAATATACACAATTCTGAAAAGCCGTGAGAATGAAAATGTATCTATGAAGTCATTTTAAAGAGAGTTTGGCACATTACACGTAATAGTTTAACAACAAGCAGGTAGACTGACTGGATTTAAGGAGCCGTTTCATTTTAACCACAAGAGGGCGCAGTTTACTGACTTATAACGTGTATATACAGTTGTTGTTTGTGACCTCGCTGCATGCTGTCGGGCCTCCATGCGTTGCCGCCGTCGTCGTTGTCTCAGGTCGTGGCGGGACTGCCGCCGCCGCCGCCGCGCTGCAGCTGCACCGCTCGCGCCGCCACCAGGAGCAACGCACCGGCGAGGAGCTCCAGGCCGTAGGAGAGCCAGGCCAGACCCAGAGACCAGCCGAAGGAGGTGCGCACGGAGGCGAGGCCCTGAGGCCCCGCCAGCCTCTCGGCCTCCGCCAGGGCCCGGTGCGAGTACACGATGTAGAGACTGGCGCCACTCAGGGTCAGCAGGCCTGGGGGGAGACGCGGTGCACTCACGTTAAAATGAAGGGCTCGCTCGTTCTTTCGTCGCCGTGAAGCTGAAGCTCGACATTAAAAGCAGCAACAAAGGCCATTAGCTCCCTAAAATCTCATACAGAGAAACAGGAAGCGTACAAACGTGCGAGAGGTCTGACGGCGCCTTAGTTCATCGGGGACGACGGATGGTTGCCATTGGAAACGGCCTGAATGCTCCTGGTTTTGAGGGGATGCGAGTGGAGCGCGGCGGCCCCCCAGCACGGAACTAATAAGGCTTTTATTGCAATGGCGCCCCGAGGTGCCGGCGGAGGAGGAGGAGGAGGAGGCAGCGTCTGAAGTCTCATTCTTATGCAGACACACAAACAGACACGCACATTGTCACAACACGTGTAAACAGGACGGCTACTGAGGCCACGAGCGCTGCTGCCACAGGCCCATGAAGAGGAATCACGCTAATCTAATGCTGCAGAACAAGGATTATGAAACTATAAATATTACAGTATATAAACACGTTTGTGAATGTGTCGCAATAAGGGACGATCTATTTTTTTAACACTATTATACAAAGTGTGCGAGCTCAGGTGTTGAACAATGAATACTTACCACAAAAGGTTTACAAATATCATTTTATGAGGGGAAGAAGGACAGTTTGTGGGACAACTTGAGACACTAAATACACTTAAATTCCTCTACGCGCTGTTTTAAAACTCAAAGTTCACAAGACTAAAGAGAATCTAAATGAAGCTTTTCACATTCCACACAGAGGCATGCGATGCTCATTAGAGACACAAGAGGCTTTAAGTGTTTCTCCATCACAAGGTCCTGTTAAGGAACTATGTGAACCAATAACTTCATTACTCAAGATACCCAGATTAACAGAACCGTGCTGACTGGATTAACGTTAATCTAACTCACACATTTAGTATAATATGCTTTAAAGTAAAGACCAAGTCGATGCTTGAAAGGAAACTTGTCATTTTGGATTCCAACACCCGATTTGTTCACATATAATGATAATATAGATCTCCTAGCTTTCATCTGTTATTTTGCCACATTGTGACAAGCATCAAAAAGCAGGTTGTGGTGATGATTTTACCCACGTTGTTTAAATAAAACCACACACACACACACACACAGACACACAGTAGTGTTTCTACCTGGACCACTGTGCAGGTTTCAGAAGCCTTTCCAAGTGTTACTGAAGACGGCATGAAATTAAAAACACAACAATAGAGAGACACAAATTTGGGCAGTGATTGTTTTGGAAGCAGATTCACTTCCCGTTGTGTCTCCCCACCGTCCAATAAAAGCTCCCATAAGCATCCAACTGATGAGTGCAGTAACACCATCAGCCACACACACACACACACACACACACACCTGCATGCTATCAACACATCAATATGACCTAATCAATCAATCTGTGGCGCCCTTTGGCCGCAGGAGGTCAGCACCTTGGAGTGAGGTGACTTCAGGCCCACACGAACTAACCACATGACCTCGCTCTCCTCCTCCATTCCCAGGTCGAATGAGTGGAGAGGGACGCATCGATCAAGACGCATTTCCCGGGTCTCCGGGTCTGATGCTGCACATGGGGGCTCTGGTCAGCCCCAGTGGAGCTGATTGGACGAGGGAAGGAACTGGACCTCGACTCACTGCAGAGGAAGAAGTAGGTGGCGGTGCGCGCGAGCAGGACGGGGCTCCGAGCCAGAGAGCTGACGAGTCCACAGATCCCCCCGAACAGCATCAGGACCAGGCTGAGGGGCAGCACCACCACGATGGCACTGTGCATGCCTGCACACACACACACACGGAGGACGGTGCATTATTAGTAGACTTCAGTACACACACACACACAGGTGTTGGGCACAAAGAAAGGAGGCTCACCGTGCTCGCTCTCGGAGTACGTGGCGGAGTCTTCTGCCTTCATCTTCTCACCTGGATGTGACAATTAAAAGCACGCGTCACTGCGCTGCCGGCGGAAGCGGGCAGTGCGCGCGGACCATCTTACCCTCGCCGACGCTCCACAGTCCCGAGTGGGAGCTCCAGTCCTCCGCGTCGCTCGCGTTCGCGGGATTCATCTCGATTATGAACCAGTACTCGGTTCCGAGGGACGCGGCGAGAGAAGCGAAACTCAGGGTCCCGCAGATCCCGGCGGCGACGACCAGGGAGCCGAAGGGCAGCGGCATCGCGCAACCGGTGGTGGAAAATCACGCGCAACAGCGGCGGCTGGAGCTCGCGCGCGACGCGGGTCGGTTGTGCGGCGACGCGCTCAGGTGATGTGACTGACTGCAGGTTCTCTGGAGTCAGTGAGACACTTAACGCCACGGGGGGGGGGGGGGGGGTCCATGTGAGAGACAAAGAAATACAGGCAGCTCGGCTGCAACAAACACACCCAGAATAAGAAAAATATTTATTACTCATGTTGACTGAGTTGGTGAGGAGCACATCTCCAAGTCTCCTCGGTTCACGTGTTAAATAAATCCAGTCAGCGTTCCTCTTTACTTTAATATGTTACATTCACTTATAGTACATTTCTCAACGCAATCCCTCCTCAAAGAACAAACCATGTTAAGTAGAAAGAACAAGTTTAATGAATAAGAAACATTACATGACAACAAAAACACATTTACGGTGCAGACACGAGGAACAGCCGGCTATGAATCCTTTGCACTCCAGCTCCTTCATCTGCATCGCTGTTATTCTTCCCCCACCGCCGTCTTGATGATCTCTGCTCTTCTCAATTTGGCTGCCTCTTCAAACTTGGTGATGGTCTCGTTACAGGATTTGTTCTGAGTGCGCAGGAAATTAAATCTGGATGAGACACAATGTTCTAACAAGAAACTTGTGACATTCTAAGGATGCAAGTGATGCCGTGCAATTCATTCTGGTTTAAGTAAAGTTAAGAACTGGAAAATGATATTGTCACCAGTTTAATCAGTCACATTATTAAATGATGTCAATAAGCAAGTTGACATGTCTGGTGTTTCCTGAACAACGTACGATGATGAACTTGTGCCTCTCCTTCTGTAGTTTGAAGAATTCCTCCACAGTCAGATCTTCTACTTTCTTCTTCAGGGCCATGAAATGGCAAGATGCTGAATGAGATTTGTGCTCCTTCCTGCCAACACAGAGACAGACAACATGTGCATGTCTTCATATGGAAGGAATGGACACTGAAACATGCACTGAACTGTAACAACACCCTCACCAGCATCATCCAAAGTCTGAAGATAAACATTCTTTAAAAAACAAAAGTCTTTGTTATAAACTGAACGTGGAGTTTAATATTTAAAAACATCTAAAAGGGAAAATATATGGTACTTTCTCCACACATCCCCTGTCTTTAATGTCATCTGTGACTCATGGAGCTCACGGTGGGATGATCTTACTCTGGGTCATCTTCTGGCTCCCAGCCCTCCAGCTCTTTGAGGCAGAAGAAACACATGGCGATGTCGGGGCTGTTGCCCGAAGGAGTGTGTATGAAGCCAGCTCGGGCCATCTGGAGCAACAAATAAACAAACAGCTCATGAAGAAAAGAAGAAGATATTACTTGTAGGTGTGAATGCTGAAGTGATGAGTTGATTGACAGAAAACAAATCAAACACCACCGGTTCTGCGTAACCACGGCTACCATCATTATTATCATTTAGTCATTGCTGCTCTTACTATGAACACACATCCCTGTGGATCGTGGTAATATTAGAAGTTGCATTTCTATTGGGGACACAATTACTGCTTTTATTATCATGGTTAACCTTCCACATCCACGGCTATTGTTGATATTATTACTGCATTTATTATGTTTTAATAATTATTCTGCTTAATACGAATCATTTATGTCGTATACATTACGATATAAATGTCATAAAAGGTTACATCTTTTTTTTTAGTGTGGGTGCTGGAAGGAAATGTGTTATTTTGGGCAACACAAAATAAATAAAAAATAAATGTAATTAATTGTTCAATGAAAATATTTGCATTACTCCATAACTAACTTTTTACTGTGACATCTTCTGGGTATTATGCGACAGCCATACAAAAATAAAGCATTTTTCTGAAACTTTATATATTAAATAATTCATGATTAGACAGGACTGATTTGAGCCCTTGTCCCATTGTCTGATTTTAGTTAGCGTCAACTAAAGTTAACTAAGCGCTCCCTTTTTACACTTAACGCCAGATATCAACGTTACTATTAATCCAACGTTACCGCTTTGACACGTTGCTGTCACACGGCTAATGCAGGTTAGCCTGTACACACGTACATTAGTGAGTATCTACAGGCGGGCCACCTGAAGCTGGACCCCAGGTGAGGATACGACGTGTTACGACGTGTTACAGCTAAACGTTGTGTTTTTGTTGCTCCAGCTAACGCTAGCTACTTGTGTTAGCACGTAAGGGCCGTGCGCAGCAAAGGGAAACGTCCACTCACGTTCTCCGGAGTACACGAGCAGTCTTCGTCAAAGGGCCACCCCTCGAACGTTTTCAGCCTGTTCTCATAAAAATACATTTTGATGTCCTCTTCGTTTATCGGCTCCATTGTAATAAGCGTTTATAAGTGTCCCAAAGCCGCCGAGACGTAAGGGTGCTTTCAAATTTTGGCAATTTTTCACCTCGACTCTTTTGATTGGTGGACGCGGACCAAGAGCGTCACGTGTTCTCTTCTTCGTGGATCACCCGATCGGCAGTTTCGATAAAAAAAACGCACTAGTGCGCCACCCGGTGTTCTCGGCTTCATTAACTATGAAAAAAAAAAATAAACACCTTTGTTTTAACAACGTGTTGTTTTGGAGACGATAAAACACATTTCCACTCTCTCACACTGGCCCCTGCATCGAAAGAGAAGAACAAAGCCCGCATCCACCGTGACGTCACACACCCGCCTTCCGCGTGGTGGTCATGGGTAATGTAGTTCTTGGGTCTTATTGGTCTAAACTGCGACGCGCGGCAATTTTGTCAACAACCGGTCCAGAGAAGCTTTTCCATTTTTTCCTCCAAAAGTGTTCCGTCTCATTATCTCTCACTGTAACACCGCGCTTTATGCAGACCAGCCCGCGTCTTCTTCCTCTTCCTCTTCCTCTTCTTCTTCCTCTTCTTCTTCTTCTTCAGTGTTGCGGTTATGGAGGGTCGGTGTGCTGTTGAGACCTGGGCAGAGTTTGGCTTCTCAGGAACACCATGCGCACCGTGGCTCCAGGTTGCTTTTGGTACTGACGTGCTGCTCTTCGCGGGCACCGACGAGGTCTTCGTCTTCAGCTCTCATGAAAGGAAACTCACGGTAACGTGCCACTCGTCACGCTGACGTGTACCCGCGGGAAGCCGCGTGTTCACCTGTCATGTGTCGTGTTGTTGCAGGCTGTCATCGCGTGTCCCGGTCCTGTTACTGATCTCGTTGAGAGTCATGACAAGCGGTTCCTCTTCGTGGCCTGTGCATGCAGAGTTTATCGCGTCAGCTCTCAACTACTGGAATCCAGGTATGAGCCCTCATCTAGGAGGTGGCGAGATGAGTTCCTCTCTATTGCATTTTAAAGCACATGAATAATAGCCCATTGGTACCATGAAGCCATTGTTTCATCCTACGAATGCGTCTTTTCTTACGTGACCATTCACCTCTGCAGAGCTGGAAGCCCCCCAGCTGATGCCCACCGCGGTCCAGCCGAACTGAAGCTGACCTCCGAGTTCCTTGCCTTTGCAGAAGAAGGCGTGTTGTCGCTGCTCCTCGTCGGCTCTGTCCTCCTGACGCTCTCTCAGAGACGCTCGTCCTGGACTCTGACTTTGTACGGATCCTCGGACTATGAGGTGCTCCGGTCAGTCAGTCTGGCCTCGGGAGTTGTGCACAATGAGACGGGAACGAGAAGGAGGCCACCGCTGACCTGTGTCCGATCCAGTGGCGCAACGCCGCCACCCTCCGCGTCTTCATCTGTGAGCGACGGCTGCTTGTGCCTGGAGCCGATCCTCTTCAAGCGGCTGTTTGGAATCGACGCCGCCCTCGCCAAGTCGCCGGTCGTCCTCTGCGGCCTGCCGGACGGGCGCCTGTGCTTTCTTCCCCTGCGCCCGCCCGGGTCGCGACTCGCCGTCCTCCACAGCCTCGAGCAGCCGGTGGTGTTCGTTGGAGCTTCTGGCGTCACGGACAACGGTCGGGGACACGCGCGTTGTTTGGTGGCGGTGGGTGAACAAGGGAAGGTGGTGCTGATACAGGCAGAGAAGGGAGGGGCGGAGGGAGGGGCCGACAGAACGGGTTTCACCGAGGGGTGTGTCCCGGGGCCCGTGGCGTGCGGCTGTGTGGATGAAAAGCGCCTTTACTACAGCACCGGGTCGGACCTGCTGGTACTGGATCTACCGGAGGAATCACCTGAGAGAGACGGCCCGAGTGTGGAGAAATCCAGAGTGACCCACGCAGCCCTGCAGAGCCCCTCCAGTCTGAACGTGTGCAGGGTCCTCGCCTTGGCTCCGCCCACACGCAGCACCGCAGGTGAGCAGGTCAAATTCCCCAGTGGTGGATTTGCTTATCCAAGCTTACGCGTCAGTTGCCTGTCCAGCAGTCGGGAACATTGACGGGAACTAAAGACGGAATGAATCCAGGAGCGTTTGTCCCCCTTTACATTTTACTCTGAGTTCTTTAATTTTTTTATGAATTGCTTTTGCTCACCAGAGGAAGTGGAGCTGCTGGGACTGTCTGCCAGAGGGCAGCTGCAGAGGATCACCTTACCTGTGGACAGAGGGGATGCAGGTTGGCCCAACGCGCCGTCCACGCCGGGGGGGCGCGGCGTCCGAGACCTCCTGTCTGCGATCGGGGACGTCTGTGAAAGGTGACGCCCGACACCGGCCGGCATTGTTTGGAGTTAACGTTCTGTGTCCTTTGAGGTCAAGCGTTTTTTTTCCCCCCTCTGGCTTTCCTTCAGAGCGGCAGCGCTGAAAGCGGCCGTCAAATCCAAAAACCAAATCCTGAGGCGCCTGAACCAGGTGCTCAACATCTGCTTCCTGCTGGCAGCCGACACGAATACCGGCGAGCGGGACAAGCCAATCGGATGCCGCGCCACGGCCAGCTGGAGCAGACTGCTGGAGGAAGACTCCCTGACGCTGACCTGCGTCCTGGACAATTCAAGTCCTTACGTTTTGGAGCGCGGCTGGACGCTGAGCGTCGCCGCGTCTCCTATGTCCGGTCCTCCGGCTGCGGGAGGCCAAAGCCCCTCCGCTCATTTTTCGTTCCCGTTCCACGGTCTCCACCCGGGCGAGACGCTGGAGGTCTCGCTGCCCCTGGCAGCCGCAGGTCAATCGTCCCTCCCCGTGACGGCCAGCTGCTCGCTCAGCTTCTCCCTCGCCGGCCTGCTGGGCGAGGAGGCCGCCGCCCTTCCCGGCCTGCAGCCCGGTTGCGTGAGTTTGCCCCTGAACACGCTGACGGTAGACTGGCTGCACGCCCTGCGGGTGACAAGCCCCGCCCACGGGAAGGCCCCACCTCAGTCCGGCAACACGTCGGACGCCGTCCAAGCCTTTTTGAGGTCGCGCCGGATGGGCTGCGGCGGAGCAGCAGAGGCAGGAGGGGAGCGAGGGCGGCACGCGGCGAGCGTCCGGGTGTCGGCGGAGTCGCTGAGGGACGCGCGGGCGCTGAGAGCCTCCGAGGCGGACGCTCCTCCAGATGTGGGCCTCTCTCTGCTGGAATGGCTGCTGTCCGAAGCCCTCGGAGGCGTCTCAGCGGGACGCCGCCGAGGAGACGGGAACGCCCTCCGCAGCTCGGTGGTCCACGGGCGAGACCCGAGCGGACACCCGGTCAAGCTGACCGCGAAGGAGGTGAAGGATCGGACGCTGAACCCACGGAGGTTCGCGTCGTCCCGCTGACAGCGCTGCTCCTTTTGTTTCCGCAGGTAGAAGTGGCGGAGGGGACGAGGGGGGAGGAGGAGGAGACGACGCCGACCGCGGTGGAGGTGCAGGTTGAGAGCTCATCCGTCGCAGCAGTGTGTGGACTGCATCACGCCGTGCTGACCCGGATTCAGGTACCGGAGGTCACTGAAAGCGGCGCGCTAAGCTTTTCACTGGTGTCACGTGAAGCACGTTGAATTGCCTTGTTGTTGAGACGTGGCGTGCAGATCCGATTGCCTTCCCTTCACTCAGGCGCTGCTGCAGACGGCCCCCGAGCCGGCTGCTTCTAAGCGGCGGACCCAGAGTGCAGGTCCAAGGAACGCCCTGCGGCGGGCCGAGGTGAGGCCTCCGTCTGCGCTCCGTCTGTTCTGCACCGTCCACGGTCGAGGCTCGAACCCAAATGACCGGATTTATTTGTTAATCAGCGCCTGCTGCAGCGGATCCAGCAGAGCCGGGTCTCGGGGGCCTTCGGAGTGGGCGTGTCCACGGGGACGGTGTGCCAATCACTTCTCAGCGTTTACCAAGAACTCAGAGAAAACCCTCTCATCGTGATTTAACACCTTCTCCGATCTTATGAAACCGGACTCTGCAGCTGATGCGTGAGAAATGTGTGTCCATAAATATGAGGAAGAAAGAATTCATGATGCGTTATTTTGTCATTTGTACTGTATTGTCTCAAGTCCCAGTACAAACCGCTAGGTTCGCCCCAGGGTGACTATAGAGCTCCAGTGGAATAAAAAAGTCTGCTGTAACCGTCTGAATGGGTGACTTCCGTCTCGCAGCTGGTCGAAGTTTCACATCTCCAAACGTGTCAGACGTGCAGGTGTAACATTTGACATGAGGTCTGGTAGTTCAGTAAGTAAAGTAAGTAAATCGACTTGAATTCACATAAATAATATCACCGAGAGAATCAAAAAGATCACAAACTGATGTTAAACTGCAAAAAGAAAAGATGCAAAACAACCACAGCAACAAAAAGACCACAGACAAAAAACATCAAAACTAATACAAAGTACAAAAACATAATCAGAATCCATAACGACTACAAAGAATCACTTAAGGGAGCTACGAGTATAAAGTCTGTTTCCTGCTCCTTTTCTTCTCCTCAGACTGTATATGAAGGTTTGTCTTCAGAACGTCGTCCGCCTGTAGTTTAGTTCATGTGGTCAGAACTGTCTTATCTTATCTGTGTATAAAACATACATTAACAGTCGTACAAGTGTCTTTTTTGTATCTTTATGTTGCTAAAGGACGGAAGAAATGTAGAAAAACAAAAGCAGAGACAAAGTCCTCCTCCTGCCCCAACAAACCCCCTCACACCGCCGTGCTGGTGACTGCTGAGAGGGGACCGGCCTTGTAAGACCACGTCTGTCTCCACGGGCGCCCTGAGCCGTAGAGTCAGAGTTCGGGCGCCTATCGGACGGCGTCAGTACTCCCACAGGGCTGAGGGGCTCAGGCCCAGTCCGTCTCCCTTCAGCGTGCCCCCCTGGTCCCCGCGCAGGTATTTGCCGTTCTTGTCGCGGATGGCCAGGCGGCCGTGCTCCGGGAGCTCCAGTGCGAAGTCCTCGGGGGCCTCGCCGTCTGAGCACACCAGGCCGCCGCTGTTCACGTACCAGAACCGGCCGTCCACGCCTGCACGTGGGGACGCACAGACAGTGGAGTCGGTGAAGGGCAGAAACAAGGAAGAAGAAGAAGCGGGGATGAAATCAATCTGGTTTGTGAGGGGGGGGGTCTCCTGACCTTTGATGTGGTACGCCCCGTTACTGAACTGGAGGGTGAAAATGTCGTAGACCGATCTGCTGCCGTCCAGGAGGTTGGAGTTCTTGTGGCGGCAGACGAATCCGTTCTCTCCTCTCAGGATCAGCATGGGCCGGTTGATCAGCTTCAGGGTGAGCTGCTCGTCCTCGCCTGACACAAGGGGACACGTGGTGAAGACTCACCGGGGGGGGGGTGACGGTGAGGAGGTGCGTGCAGAAGAAAGGTCGCTTACCTACGGAGTCGCTCACGGCCAGCAGCTGGCCGTTCTTCTTGGTGCAGATGTATTTTCCGTTGTTGGCCTTCAGTGCCACCCGGTGGCCGAGCCACTCCACTGAAAACATGGCGTTCGCCGACCTGCAGGTCGCAGAAGGGAGAATGAGTGTTTTGGGAAACACTGGCGTTACACGTCTGGTGCACGCGGGGAAGCAGGTCAATCGAGATCCAATCAATCTGATTTAAGATAAATACAGGCGGTCGAGATCGATGAATCAACCCAGTGACATAAAACCATCAATGCAAAGAACTCCCCCTGTTATTTCATTTATCTGTGTTTGCAAGCGCTTCTACATTCGCCGCTATGACCGACTCGCTCTTTCAATGAGACCTCTGGTGTTCAGCGAGATCATCAGTTCCTTCTGTTGACCCCGTGTGTGTAACACAAAACATGACACGTACAATGGATCTCGTGATTCACTCACGCTTCCGTGGCAGTAATCTGGATGCCTCCGTGGGCCACCAGGTCCCAGTAGTTCCCTCGGCTGGTGCGCAGCATGCACTTCCTGGTTTCCTTGTCGATCTCCATCTGGAACGTCTCCGTGTCCGTCTCCTCTTCCTGATTGGCTGCCACGCTCACTCCTGGGAGGGCGCAGCAGAGCACGCGGCGTCATGAATACTTCAAGAGTAAAACCGGAGGCCTATCGAGTGTCTTGAGAAACCCATCCGCTCACCGCTGTTGACTATTTTTTATTAATGGTCACTTTCCATTCCAGTCCTTTCCTTTGCAGTGGGGCATTATGTCAAATATGCAAGTGCTGCAGGTTCGATATGCACCTTCACAAAAATATACGGGATTGTACTGAGCAGATGTAAGACTTTTCTCCTTTGCAAGTCAAAAAACATCCAAATGTAATTTGGGAAACGGCAACGTAGCCGCCTGCTCCTCAGGTTGCATCGTTTAGTTTGGCCCAGCGTGAAGGACTCGGTTATTTTCTACTATAACTGGATCTACTTTCCAGAGTTTGAATAGTTTTTCACTGATTGGTTCTGGATGCATTAAAAGAATATATATGTTATGGAAATAAATGTGCTAAATGAAGCTGCAGCAGTCAGTCAGGAATATCCTGCCGTTTCTTATTTCTTCCACTCACTCCTCACACGCGCCACATTTTTAGATCAGCTGGTCTCTTCCATCCAATAAGCAGCAGAAAACAGCTACATCATTAGCCTCCATCATCCCACCATCACTGTTTCTCCACCTTCGGTGTGTTTGTGCTGCTTTTACGCAACGCTCCACCTCCACATCTCCACCCGATCTGCACAGATCTATCAGCTCCATACACTCGTTATTCTATCAGCCTCATCAGCCAACAGCACCACAGTGTCTGGACTCCACGGGGAGGATTCAGCTCCCACCCGGGGAGCACGGCCCCCTGTTACAAATGTCCCTGAAGAGTCCGAGAGACTTCAGCATCACATGTCATCTGTTAATAATAGACAATTATCTTTTCTTTATTGTCTTTCTCCTGATTGTAATGCTTGACGAGCTATCACACACTAATTGTGTAGAACGCACGCTTCTTACCACAACACAATGTGCTGTACAGAGATAACACGGATAACACTCGCTCTCTGCAGGAACCACATTGACTTCACAAGCAAACAGAATTCACACGTTTGATTGCCAAACACTTTATCGAAAGCACTCAGAAACCAATTACTTCGGCATTTCGGTTGCTCACACGTCGAGGAGCACTGGTGTCAAACCGTGACTCACGCGACCTCTCTGATCGGGGGGGGGGTTGGTCCTCAACGTCTGAAGACTCCTTTAAAAACCAACCGCGTCTTCATTTCAGAAGTCCTCCGCGACATTAAAGCGGGACGTCGTTGGATTTCAGTTTTGTCCTGAATGTTGGCGGGAAAAAAAACTGGTTGCAGAGAGTTAAATCCCAAATTAGATTAAATCAGATGCATTAATCCTCCAACAGCACTCCACCTTCCCCTTCTCCTCCCCCCACACACACACAATACCTCCTCATGGTCTCCCTTCTCCAACTTCCTTCCATCCCCCGCCTCTCCCCCCTTACTCCTGACCTCCCATACCCCCCCCCCCCCCCCCACCTCCCACCATCACCCCACCCCGGGCCCTGCCTATCTGCCCTCTTCACAGCGGGGCTCTGATGTAATCAGCTTTCAAGTGCTGCCCGTCCAATCCCTCAATCCCCTCAATAAAAGAATAAAGGAAAAACTGGGAAATACCAGAGGATTTTATGGTCCACACTTAGCGGGACGCACGGATAATTACGAAGCCCTCTCGACCCCCCCGAGCTAACGGAGCGATGATCAAGCATATGGGAAACACGCTTTAAAAACCGTTACTGCGTTAGCAGGCCGTGTTGTTTTATACATCGTAAAGCACCCAAAGTACACGCATGTGTAGATGGGACTATTATTTAACCTGTAAGAACTGTGCATTTGGGTATAAATCAATCCTACCTCATAGAGTGCTGGCGGGATGACACCGGTAGTAACCACTGCCCCCCCCCCCTCCCCAAATGATCTGCAGACAGGACGTTTCCGTCCCATTATGGATTACTGCAGAAATTTGCCACAGAGTTTATATTTTATTTGCCACAGAAGTTTTCCTTTAATTGCCAGAGTTTATCTGTAACAAATAAAAGTTTACGATACAAACTACAACTTGTCTGCATGAACTCAATGGGTCAATGTGTTTCCCCACATATTTTTATAGAGTATGAAAACGTATTCAGGCTACAAACAGAAAATCAATTGGTTTCAACAAGCTGGAACCAGAATTGGAAAAACACTAAATCACTTCTGTGTTGGGATTAATTCCTCCAGCACCATGAATAAAGCTCCTGACGGCGGTTCAGTGAGGCTCTCTTTAGGCACGGCGCTGCTTCGACACCGCGCTCACCACAACGGACTGCACTTCATGTGCTTACTCAGCATTTTCACCGATCCGGCTTTTGGAAGTCAAGGCACCTCCTCGCTTTTCTGGAGGCCCTGCTAAAGTGCACCTGTGTGTTGCGCCGAAGCAAACCGAACCAAACCGAACCAAACCGAACCAAAGGAGTTCAACATTTCATCTGGAGGTGGTGCTAGACGTTGACAGACTTTGCAGAACGTCCCGGGAATCGCCAGACATTTCAGTCTCAACCAAAGCCTCCGCTTGTACCTGTCTCCTGCATTCAATGGAGACATCATAAGTGTGATCTGAGCTCACAGTGACGGGAAGCGTCATGTGGTTTACGGCTGCTGCTGGATGCGACCGTGCAAGTCACAGCCGCATAATGCAACTGGCACATGGCAGTAAAAAGCCTGGACACAGCTCATTTTTGTGTTAAAAAAAGGACAGTTTCTTCATAATTTCTCTATAGTGGGATTTCAGCCTTAGCCAGGAGTTCATGACAGTCTGAATCCCATCTGTGTGAAGAAGCCTTTCAGGGCGTTTTGGTTTAATTTGATATCTGACCCTGGGTACAGACTGAAGGACGGAGAAAGGGGATGACATTGCCTCAAAGATGTCATGGTAACTGAGCTCCCGGGACGCTTTAATCACATCGTATTCACACCCGGTAAACTGGGTATCACGAGGTCCTACAACTGGTGAATTATCATTGATCTTAAGTGCGTTTGAAGCATATACCTTTCTGCCCCCCGACTCCGCACCTCTGCCTGGGGGCGCCACCGCTTTCATTCTCTCTCATCCCGACTCAATGTCATGCTTTGTCTACCGATCCTATGTGTCCATTTCACACCGATTCAACCCAAGAATTATCCTCTGACGGGGCCCAGCTGGGACCTGCAGACGCTGTCTGACAGATGAGAGAAGCGGGGACGGAGGAAGGAGAGAAGGATGGAGGAAGGGGAAGAAACAGAGAATGGGGGGGGGGGGAGAGAGATTAGATACGCTGAAACCCAAGCCAGCAATCTGAGGATATCGAGTGCGGCGCTGACGCCCATCCCTGTTGGTCGAGTGTACACGGTAAGGTGTTGTCATCGTTCCCACGGCCGCTGCTGAACTACGCGCGGCGTAATCAGTACGCTCGCTGGTGCATCTACAACACACTCACCAATGCACACATCAGCAGCGCCACGTCCCAGATCCAGCTCCACTTACGTTGTCCTACCTGCAGGCTGCAAGTGGAGCAGGCCTGACTAATCCATCAGCTCAGATATCTATTATTAATGGTAAGCTGCTGCCACTATCCCCCCTTTCCTTTTATTTTCGTCATCCTCCCAACGCCTCGTCTTGCACAACCGTATTTTCTGCTTTTTCATTTTGTTTGTTTCGGTCCACTCGTTCCTCCCTCCGTGTTTGCACGTTTGCATCTTGTGTGCATGTGTGTGTGTGTGTTTGTGCGCATGTGTGTTAATGAAAAGTGTGTCTCTTTGGACTATCAGCTCTTTTTCACTTTCAGCGCACAGCGAACGACGGGGAGATGATGAGAGACCGGATGGCAGATCTACATGACAACCTAAGACACACACACACACACTGAAGGCGATGCGGATAGAGGACGACTCGGGGGAGACAGAATTCTATGCATTCCATTGCTCTCCTTTAACAACTTGCCATCTGAATTCAGCTGTAGCTCATAACAGGCAACCCTGTTTTATTACTAACCCATTTACTGCTTTTGTACTTGCTTTAAAGTACGTGGCCGGTGTGATTCCTCTCCGCCAAATGGGGCAGAAACAATGGTGCAAATGTGTGGTGGGAAAGAGGCCGGTGACATAAGGTATGAAGAACGTGTCCCTACACATTCTCCTATTGTCCTCAAATCCTTCGAGAGTCGGATCCTCGATGCTCTGCTTTCCATTTTCTCTCCATCTCCTTAATCATCACGGGCAACCAAAAGGTGGAATGTAAGAAGGCGATTTTACCCGACCACTAAAGAATTTGGCTGTAACGAGCACGGAAGGATTTTGCAGATTAGGCTTCGTCCCTCTTTTAGTCCAATTTAACAATGTGACCTTTCACCTTGCAAAGGCCTTTGTCTTTAACGGTTTGTTTCACTGATTTTCGGCAGCATATCAGCACTGACTGACGTGCTGGGGGTAACCGGGTTGGATTAGGGGGTTAGAGATGGACTCACGGGGGCAGAAGCTTTGGCCCCAGGTGAGAGGGAGCTTGGGTTTCTGAAAGCAGACCTACCCCCCACCCTCCCCTCTTCGCCTTCCAGGAACAGGGGCCAACTTCATCAATAATTCAACACATCTCAACTCACCAATCGCCGCTGCAGGACGGTGTGGTTGTGTGCGGGGGGGCGAGTGTGTGAGGAAGATAAAGCTTTTGTGTGTGCAGAACGAGTGTAAGCAGAGAGAGCGAGAGAAAGGGAGAGCGCCGCAGTAACCAAAAAATGTGAGCATGCAGCAAATATTTCGTTCGTACATGAAGCCTCTCTACATACTGTGTACTAAGTGTGTGTTATACTGCACCACATCTTTTCCTTCCTTTCAACCAATCAGTGTACAGCCATCCCAGTTGTCTGGTTTCTGCCTGAAGCTCCCACTGCTACCCGGGAACAATGAGCGGGGAGAGATTCAGTTGCTGCACCCGGGACTGAAGTAATTTGACCCTGCAGACAAGAATCTGCAGCCGGTGGATGGGTGTCATGGCCAAGTATGCTGACAAGCAGGGTTGCTGTATGCTAATCCACCCCAAATCCAGTTTCAGATCAGACCGGCAAACCCTTTGGGGATATCAGCAACCGAACACTTGTCCGAGTCCGTCTGGCGCAGATCTGGTTCGATCAAACCTGATTGTCACAATTACGGTTTTTCTCGTCCTGATCAAAGTAAACTTTGACTTCAACGCGGGGCTGGTGTAATCCATCAGTATAGCAGGGTGGTGTCAGGCCTGTATGTGCACATGAACAGCGTTCAGGTTACACCGAATGTTACCGTCAGCCCAAGTAACAAAAGACCACCAATCACGACTGACTATTTGGCCGAACGTCTTTTCAATATAATTGCTGCAATCGTCCCAGATTTGAGGAATTTAAACCCTTTCTCTGACAAAACGCATCACATTTCCGTGTAGTTGCACAGTAAATTGGTCAAAATTTTAACAGTGCATTCATCTAAATCAGCTGCAGCCCTAAAACAACTAGTATTTGTCAGATTCGGCTGATCCTGAATCAGCCCCTTTTATTCAGTGTTTGTGGAAAGATGCCACTAGTCAATGTGATGTTGATGCATGTTGATGTGCTGACTACCCATAATTACCACGCAATGGTTAGAGAGGGGGCTTATTCCCTCAACCATTCACATTAACCAATTTACTTCCTGTGAATTGTGAGCTCGGTGTCCTGGGGGGCGTCTCAGTGTACAGCGTGTACCTCGTTTAGGGTACTAGGAGTAACTGTAGTAACTGTAGTAACTCAGGTCAGCTTATGAGACATTTGGAGTCCTTTGTCTCCAAGACTTTAGGAGTTGTGTCTCGTAAATGCAGGGTTAGGGTTAGGGTTAGGGTTAGCATGGCGTCAAGGCAGGAATCTCCTGCTGGTGTGCGTCTGTGTCTGTCTCCCTAACCTTGTCTTATTGAGACATATCGCCCGTTGGCAGCCATCAGAACCACCTGTGGGTGGCTTTCCTCCAGGTCAAACAGTTCATCTTTGCCCGGCTTGGAGCAGCGTCCAGACCTCAGGGTGCCGGTGGGGCCCGTGGGAGACAAATACTTCCCCTCACAGTCTTTGAAGGCCAGCTTGCCACACTTCAGCTCCAGCGTGTACGCCGTGGCCCTGCCGCTCTGCGCCAAGAGCTTCCCGTCGTTGCCGAGGAAGCGGCTGTCGCAGGTCTTGAGGCAGTACTTCCCGTCCAGGTAGACGAGTGTCAGGAGCGCCGCCACACCCCAGGGTATGTTCATATCCACGGCGATTTCCCCGTCCTCCGCGGAGAGGTGGGCGTAGCGCTTGCGGGCCACAGACAGCAGGTTGGCCTGCGGGTGCAGAGCCAGGTGCACCGCCCACAGCTCGGCATCTGTGATTACCTGTGCGAAGCAGGACAGGTAGTCCCGAGAGCCGCCAAAGAAGCGGAGGTGCTGCTCAGACTGCAGCGCCCAACGCCCGTCCGACTGAGCCACGATGAGGAAGCGGCAGGCGGAGTTTTGTCCGTCTGCCTCGCAGGTGACTTTGCCGTCCTTGTCAGAGGCCAGGTAGCGTCCCAGGTGACTTCGCAGGCACACCACCTGGGAGTCCTGAGAGTCCTGCTCCAGAGTCCATATCTGCTTCTTTTTCAGGCTCGGCGCCGACGCGTTCACCTGGGAGACAAACGCAGGAGCACGAAGGCGATGCCTAACAAGTTCATGTCAAAACAAACCCGCACAGACCGTGGCGACGTGTGAAAACTATTCTTTCATATTGGATGAGATGTTTGTACCTTGAAGCCAAAGGATTCTGCAGTGAGGTAGCGACCCTCGTGGTTAATTAGACCAAACTGCAACTTCAAGGGACGGTTCCCATTAGCGGGCATCTTCACCTGTGGATCCAGGAGAAGGAGAACGGGCGGAGGAGTTTAGGATGGGGGAGAGGAGAAAGAGGATAGGCCGTGGGATGCAGAAGTGAGGGGTGTGCTGTAAAACGTGCGTTGTAAAGAGAAGTTTAAAGAGGTGAGGAACGAGGAAAGGGATGAAGTCATGGAGAACGATGAAATGAGAAAGCCTTAAAGACAGGAAATCAGTTAATTAAGGTACAGTATGAAAAGCACTCCGCAGACCACAAATTCCTTCCCCCGCCCACGGCTTCATTATACATTTTTCCTGCTACAGCCTCCTAATTCACTTACTGTGGTTTTGTGGCTTCCCCTCTACAGGTTCCGCGGCTCTAATTCCAGCCCCCGGGTCTGAGAGGCTGCTTCTGCCAAGCGTCCTCTCGTAATTCTCTCTCTCCCCCACGCCGGGCCGATCGGGTCTCCCCTCCTCGCCCTAATCAGGCTGCAAAGACCTGCGTCCAGATCAACCTCTCTTCCTCTGCAGACTCCCGTTGTCTTGCACCGCTTCCCTGCACGGCGTCGGCTCTCTCTCCTGTCGAACGGCGCTCTCTCTCTCTCTCTCTCTCGCTCCGGCCTCGCTCTTGCTTGACTTGTTGTTCACCCCGAAGGCTCAATCGCCTCGTCCCACCCGACCGGCCTTCCCTTCGGGTTTTGATATTTCCACACTGAACCTGCTTCCTCCCCTTCTTTGAAGTCCACGTTGCTCCTTCGTCAGACCGGAGCTTGATTGATGAAGAAGAGCATCCTCAGCGGTCCCGCTAATGTTACGGCGGTGCATTGAAGGACCCCCCCCCCCCCCCCCCCTTCGCTCTTCCCCTCAACACAAGCCGTCCATCACAGCTGAAATCAGCAACAAAGGGGGCTCGCCCCTGTAGTCTTAAGCCTCTCTCTGGCGCTACTTTCCCCCCTTCCTCTCCGTCTCGCTCTTCCTGTAACCCGCCATGTGTATAATCCTGCTTTTCTCCACGCTTTATTCCGAGCGCTGCCTTTCGCCTCCTTCTGTGACACATGGAGACAGGTAAGTAGAAACAATGCACACACACACACACAGCGCGGGGTAACCGGAGCGCTCCCTGTGCCTCTGGGTCAGTTGCCTGAGTGCGGCTCCTCTTACCTGCCCATACTGGGGGGTTAAATTACACACCTTGTCTGATTGCAAGCTCTCTGGGTCCTAATGGGAAATGTGTCTGAGGGGCCGAGGGAGTCGCTCCACATTCAAATTTAGTAGACGAGCAAAGGGGAAAGGATGTGTGTTGTAAAGGAAACAATAATAAGCCAATCAACATATGGGGGGTTGTATGACTGTGTGTGTGCAGTAAGTGCATGTGTGTGTGTGTGTGTGTGTGTGAGTGTGTGTGTGTGAGTAATCAACCTCGCCAATCAACCTATTATAAGTCTTCTTTGCAGAGTAAACAGACGTGTCTGTTCCTGAATCCATCTAATCCTCAAACCAATCATCCCAACCTGGCTAATCTACCGGGACGGCCCCTCCCACCCCAACACACACACACACACACGCACACACACACACACACACACACGCACGCACACACACGCACACCCTCTTCTGCTTGTCAATGGCCATAAACATACACATAGACTCAATGACCCGCAGCAACATGCGTGTCATCACCGCACACACACACACACACACACACACACACACACACACACACAGACACACGCACACAAAGGGTCCAAGGGTTCATAGTGAACAACACCCACCCAAAGATTTACTCCCCGTGACCCAGACTTGAACTGCTGCGTTTTCAGCAACACAATGTGAGCTACACACACACACACACACACACGCACAGACACACACACACAGGTAGTGAAGGACGGGAGTGCTGTAATTGAGTGTGTGAACACTAAGCAGACGGTCATCCCACATTTCTGAGATGCCGGTTTGAGATCAGCTTCCCTAAACTTCCCTAAACAACAACGGAAAGAACTCACGAGATCACAAAAACGATCCTTTTCACCGACACGACACCTGAAAGGGAACCTTACAAACGCTCCAAGAACCAACAGTGAGACCACGCTGTCACGTGTGTGTGTGTGTGTGTGTGTGTGTGTGTGTGTGTGTCACATAGTGTTAATAATGGTCCCATGAATAAAGCGTTGATATGGACGAATCACTACAAAGATCCACTCGGCTTGTTGGACGAGATGTCAAATCTCCTATTTCTCTGTCCCCCGTTATTATTTAATACAAACGCACATAAACACGCGCACACACACACACACACACACACACACACACACACACCAAAGTTAAAAAAACAAAGTGACACAGTGTTATTGTTATCCGTCTATTGTTTTCATCACTATTATCACTGCTCCCCCCCCCCCCCTCATATGTGTCCTATCCTCCGCATCATTAGCCTCCTCTCCGTGGCCCCCGGGGGCAGCGGCATCGTGCCGGTACTCCAGCCGCCGTCGGCACGGCGACGCCCGTTGACAGCCCACCAGATGTTCCCCCTCCCCCCCCTCCGCCCCTTATTCTGGGACGGCGGCCGTGCACGGTTCACCGTGGCAACCGTGGAATGGTGCTTCAGAAGCCATTACGGTGGTCCTCTGATGACACTCAAATAGCTATCATTACACCTCCTCCAAGGAGACACAGGCGGGGGAGTGAGAGGGGGAGAGGGGAAGGGAGAGATGAGGAAGGGACGGATGGATGGGTGAAGTGGAGGAGAACATGAAGAGCGAGGAGAAAGGGAGGGAGGGGAGGAAGGTGAGGGTGCAGCGGCTGAAAGTAGGGAGTCGAATCGGCAAATGACGCGGGCGGACAGGACGGGGGGGACACCGCGCTAAGGACGCGGGAGGTGCAAGGAGGGAGGAGATGAGGAAGGGAGTCACCGAGGGGAGAGAATGGGGAATTCAAAATGACCGTTCTGAGTTAACAGCCTCCAGCCTTTTTCTACCCTATTAAGTTCTATTCTGCCATTACTTGGCACCGCGGGGGGGCTGCCTCACACCCCACTGTGCCCCCCACCCCGTACGCTTACAGACGCCCCCCTCACTACGCGCCACAAATACACACTTCCCTCCACGCGCGCCGCTCTCCTCCCCCCCGTTTTCCCCCCACTTGAAGTCATTTCCACCTCGTCCTCCTTCGCTCGTCTTCACTTCAATTCCAGAGGTTGTGAACTGAATGAAAAGAGAGATCATCTGGATCAGCGTCCGAGGCCGCTGCTTGTCCTGGTTTTTGCCAAAAGCACGACCTAAAAATCTGCGTGTTAAGGCCGCGTTGGGCCAGAAGACGACGAGCTTCTACAGCGGCCATGTTGGAAATAAACGCCTGGAGAAGAAGACGGGATTGAGTTTTCTGTTGGACTTCATTGTTTTATTTGAGGTGTACGGGTGAAAAGATAAAGTAAAAAAGGTTAAAGAACGTGTCGCAACCAGCTGACTTAAATGGCTCTCACTTGGTCACCAAGAGGTCACTGTCTTATTATACCACAGGATTACCTTTACGTGGAGTTACCAATAAATGCAGATAAGTAATCACACGAAAGCAGTGATTAATTTCAAAAGAACACCGTACCCAGCAACAATGTCGGGAAAGTGTTTTCATGTGTGAACCCAAATCCTCCGTCCTGCTCTCCACTTTTGCATTTTGTGCCATCTGATGGAAACATTTAGTGCCTTCCGTCTAATCTCATTGAATAGAATTATCACCGAGTATTGTGCTGATAAAACAGTTTGCATCAGATTGCTTTTTGTGATTTTCTGAAAGCCGGCACGCTCACAGCTCTAATTCCAGAAGCCTCCACTGAGAGGCGATGTCAGCCTTCTGCTTTGGCTCCTTTGTGAGAACTTTGCATATACATTTTTTGGAGGGTAAAAAAAGACAGAAGATTGATGCTTGGTGTGTCAATGATGGTGCCCGTGTGACTGCATGTCGTAGGAGGGGGTGACTTGCTATTTAAAATGGCTGCTTCTAATGTCTCCTTTTGGGGGGGGGGGCGGCTTCGGTGAAACTGGAAGGCGTCAACAACACGTGCAGATTCATCAACAGTGAAACATCAGTGGGGGAACCGTTTCGGGCATCGCCGGTCCCCGTAGCAGCGTCTCTTGCAGGCGGTTCGCGGTAACAGGAGCGCCTCTAAAACACACTTCGAGCTTGAATCTGTGAAAGTGGGTTACAGCTCAGTGGCGAGCATGCATTCATCATGTGCTTTTAATCCCATCGGTTTGCCTGCATGCTGATTTGATTATGATCAGCCTGAGAAAGCTGCAGCGCCGCTCCGGTCGGCCCATGTGCTCCACGGCGGCTCGGCGTATAACTCTGGCTTTTCTTTAAATGTGACTGAAACGAAGCTTTGAAACAGTCCGGATTAACTGATGTATCGCGTTTCTAAAAACAAACCGCCTCTGAATCATTCATTAATTCACATTCGGCTATTACAGTCCGGGTTCCTGTTTTATGGGCAGAGCAGATCCTTCCTGCGTGGTACGAAAGAGTTAAAAACAGAGGGCAGAACGTGACGAGTGAGGGGACTCAGCGTGGGAAACAGCGAGCCAATCAACAGCCAGATTAACGCTTTGCGCCTTCGTGATTGGTCCAAGGAGCGGTCATTGTGGTAAGGTACTCAGAGCCCACGTGGGGGCAGGAACCCTAATTTACGCTCTCATTGGCGGAAAACCCCACAGTCAAGAACCCGCCCATACGGGACTCGCTGCGGTATTGGCCAAACCGCCGTTATTAGCCCCGCCCCCTCCCCCCGCCCACCCTTCCTCGCCTTGTTTTTACGTCCGAGAGGAAAGGAAACGTCCCTCTCGCGAGCGCGAAGGGCCGCGCGCAGTCACCGCGCTTCAGATCCATCAGGAGGCACTAAATAGATGACTAGATATGATATTTATTATTTCTCTTTAACGCCAATTTCCCCGAGACGTTTGCTCTCTGTTTCTTTATGTTCTCTCTTTGTGAAAGAACGCAATCCGGACTGTTTCTGCGCGTGCACACACACACACACACACACACACACACACACACACGTGCACACGCTTGTCCATGTTCATATGCCGTTTTGCAGCGACAGGACCATTAACCTTTAAGGAATTAATTATATTACTAAAGATTAACAAGCAAGGGAGCGTAATGAAATTCGGTGTGTGAGTAAAGCCTCTGGTCTTCATCTACCTGCCTACGTCACAGGTTATTTACATTTAGCTTATAACTATTATATTAGTTCCGCCCCAAAACGCGGGACTCTGTTACTGAAGCACTTATTGAGATGAGAATGGGGAGAACTGCTTTTATCACGCGGATGTGATTCTTGGGAAAGTTGTGGGAACATTAAAAAACAAACAGTAAAGGTGTTGAATGAAACCTTAGTTTAGTTGAACTAGTTAGTTGGTCATTCTCCGTAGACTTTGGTTGAATGATAACAAAGTAATTGTCTTGAGGTAGCTTTGAATATTTTAATACTTCCTCCAAAATGGTCCGCGGGCTTTTAGCTGCTTCTATTCTCCTCTTTTACACATTTGTCTTCCATTCGGAGATAAAATCACACAAACAAAGCAGCAATCACTCCTTCTTTTAGCTTTTTGTTGGTCTCCATCGTCTCCTGACAGATTTATTGTTTCTTCTTGCCAAATGATGTTTGTAGTTTTTTTGAATGGTCCTCTGTTTGGTCGTGAGGAGGTCACGCACAGACCTTCACAGCTTCACTTCAGAAAGGGCAAAGGTCAGCAGAACCAAAAATGAAGCTGAAAAGACCCGTGAGAGTTGCAGTGTTGCGAAGTCATTATTTAGCGTTTAAACATTTAACAACGCTGCCATTTAATCAGCGTTAAGAACACAAGAAAAAGGCGGATAAATCACTCGATGGTTTGTTTTTGCACAGCAAACACCAACGTTTCCAACGCGTTCGACCCCTTTTCGTGTCCTCAGCAACAGCAGCTCCACGTGATCCTTAAGTCGAAGGGCTCTTTCTCTAGAAACGAGCCTCACCCCCCCCTCGCCCGGCTCCCCGCGGCCTCCCCCGGCCTCCCCTCCTCCTCCCCGGTTGCTGGGATTGAATCCCCCGTCCGCCCGGGTTCACCTCAGAATCCAGATCAGTCGGCTTCTCCCTCGCCCTCATCCTGCGCCGGCGCCGTGCTGCGGACTCAGCTCGCCTCTGATCCGGCAGCAGCGGGGCCGCCGGCCCTCGCTGTGTCGCGGCCCGCAGGGGGGGGAGGGGGGGGGAGAGCCGGGGCCCGGCGGGGGAGAGGAGAAGGGGGGCGGACGGGACACCCGCTGCGTGTGCGCTCAGGCAATTGTTGTCGTGGCGATGGAGGCCGCGGTGGTGGTTGCCAGGGAGATGGCGGTAAAGCCCGTCTGACCCGCCCCCCCTTGTGCTGTCACCAGCAGTTATTGATGCACGCCGCTGCTCGGCATTGTGGGAGTGCAGGGGAGGGAGGGCGGAGAGGACAACGGTTAATGAGTTCAGGAGGAACGGGGACTCTCCCTGCTCCCTCTTTCCTTTCTCTGCTTCCTCATCACCTCTCTGCCTTCCTCCCTCCTTACCCCCCCCTCCTCACCCCCCCCCCCCCCTTTCATTTCTCATGGGTGTCTGTCTTGTGCGAGTGCGCATTAAGAATGTGGGTCCCTCGTGATCCATCATGGCAAAATGCACTTTCCCTCTCACACACACACACACACACACACACACACACACACACACACACACACACACACACTCACCTAAATGGCATACAGACGGTGCACTCACAAAAACATGTTCTCCCACACCTTCACTAAAACAACGTAACTGACTCATTCACAACAACTCCTTTCTCACTCAGTTACACACACACACACACACACACACACGCACACACACACAAACACACACGCACACGCACACACACACACACACACTGCCTTGCTGTTATGCCTGAAGGTAGGAGAGCTAGCGAGATTAATAATGACCTCTGACTCCCCATCGACAGACCCAAATATACACAGTTTGGAGAGAGAGAGAGAGAGGGGGAGAGAGAGAGAGAGAGAGGGGGAGAGAACAGGGCGAGGCCAAGTGGTGACTAAAGATATATATGGTTTAGAAGGTGAAGAAGACGAGGAAAGAAGGGGGGGAGGAAGAAGCGGGAGGCGACTCAAGCAAACTGGGAGAAAGTACGTCGGCACTGGTTTATTTTTTAATTATTTATGTGAATTCATGTTTAATTGTTGATGTTTCTTGTTGGGTCTTGGTAAAGGTGTGTCATTAATCTCCCTCTTTTGGTGTTTATTTTGCCAGAAAACTTTAAGATAATCCCAAAAATTCAATTGACGTGTCGCTCAGACGAACACGGGGAAGTGTTTCCTTTGACCGCGTGTTCTCACTTTCACTCGCCGAAGGTATTCGCTCGGGGGGAGCTGCCTCCCGTTTACACACACACACACACACACACACAGGCATGCGAACAGACGCACAAAAACACCCCGTAGATAGCAGAGGAAACACCAAGACACACACACACACAGTTACACACACACACACACACAGAAGCCCCGGCATGGATTAATGTGTTTGGCTCAACTATTTCATTTATTACTGTCGGAGGCCTTTTGTGATGAGGGCATTTTTCAGGTTGCTAACCATTATTCCCCGTAGGCCCGAGGCCCATCAAAGGGCCGTGTGTGTGTGTGTCCGTGTGTGTGTGTCCGTGTGTGTGCGCGTGGGTCTAAGCGAGTAGTCAGATTCTTCCTCTCTTTTCTTCGGGGGGGGGGGACTCATGTTGCCAATCCTGTTCTCAATGCCCCCCCCCCCCCCCCCCCCCATTTGTCAACACGCCGTAGCAGCTCTGAGGCCTGTTTGTTTTGCAGTTTTGTTTCGCCTCTTTTGTCCCTGTGAAGCATCGCTGAGTGCGCCGCTTCCACCGACATGCTGGACCGCCGCTCGTCTCCGTCTCCAGAGGCGAACGCCACCCAGATGCTTCTGTCTAACGGTTTGTTATTTAGCTCAGAAGTAAATTAATTCATTGGTTTATTCTTGGTGTTCTTGGTTTGCTGGGGAGCATTTGTTGTCAGTGGGCGAACGTGTGACAACAATTAAATCCCTCCCTCATGAGAGGCCTATGCGCTCACCTACAGATCATCCCGCCGATCCACGGGAAGGCGAGCAAGAAGCACGCCACTTCCAACGCTCTTGCTTGCACTGAAAACAACCCAACATCGTAATCGCTGAGGCAACTGACTCTCCCACCCGGGCGAGAGTCCCGGTGTCTTTAGATTCACTTGAGATTCTGCAGAATGAGACGTACACACAATCATGCTGACTTGTGTTCCCGCCTGCACCGGGAATCTGACCTCCGACCCGGGCAACATCTGGCATATCGCAGGCACACTGCAATTACACGGCAGCAGAGAAAAAAGGAAAAACCTTCCGTGGGTCTTTTGGCCCAATCGGCGGTGAGGACACGGGGCAGTAACGTCCGCGCCGTGATTGGCTGCAAAGACTCGTCCGCTGTCAATCACACAGTCCAGAGAAGAGCCACAAAGATGGTGGTGCTCTTAACCTCAGCGGGGACTTCATGTGGCTCACGTCTGCCGACACACACACACACACCTTTGCATTGTCTAACATGAGGACATAATAACACTTGCAGTTGCTCTCCCTTTCTGCGTGAGTGAGTAAGTGTGTGTGTGTTCTGAGCAGCTCCAGCTAAAGACATAAGTAAGCAGGCGTGTTGTACAGCGTCTGGGTGCATGTAAACATGGCACGCTGCAGCAGCCCCGTCCCCTCCCTCCGTCTGCTCCTCCACGCTTTTATCTCTCCTCTTATCTCCTGGCCTCTCAATCTGCTCCTCCATCGCTCCCCGCCTCTTCTGTCTCGACTCGCCTCGGTGTGTTTATCCGTCCCTCCACCCCGGGCATTCAAAGCCATCCCCGCTGCTCTATTCCTCCCCCCCTCTCTCTCTCTGTATTATAATTCTCTTATTCCTCCCTCAAACAGCTCCACCGGCAGACTGTGACCGGCCCGGCCTTCCTCTCCCGCCATTCGTCCCCCGTCACTCGGCTGCTGATGCGCTGTGATGGAGGGAGCGAATAAACACAACCGAAGCCAGGAATCCCAGAAGATCTTGTCTTAGCACGAATGACGGTAATTCATCACCGCTGCGTCTCCCTCCCCCTTTCTCTCCCCCCCGCGTAGCCTATAGGAGGATATTTATCTCTAATTGTAGCGGGGAGTCAGGCGATGGAACAGGGAGGGGGCCGAGGGTTAGAGAGGGAATTATTAAATGTCAACAGCGGTTTGATGCCACCTGGGGCTGAGATGCCATCTTTTTTTTGGGGGGGGGGTAACAGTTGGCTGTGATGTGTTTGGTTTATTGGCAGGTGTTTTCATCTTCTCTTCACCTCCCGGCGGAGAGGAGAGGAGAGGAGAGGAGAGGAGAGGAGAGGAGAGGAGAGGAGAGCTTGTGTCGCCTCGTCCTCAATCCAGGTGAGCGCGGTTGCAGAAGGTAAAACATCACGGTATTTTCTTCTCTCCTTACTGTAGAGACGCAGTCCTCCTCCCCCCCCCTCCCCCCTTCACTCCCTTCCCCATTACCAATTAGCTCTACGGCCATAATGGATGTTGTTTGCCGTGTTTCCCTGTCAGCGGATTGAATTAGCGCCTCCGCGTGTGCGAGTGTTTGTGTGCGTGAGTGATCGTCTTATCGGCTCTTAGTACAGTAATGAAACACAGTTATAAATGGCTGCAATCCTGTTAACAAAACAGCACCTGAGTGCAGCCCGCTAGATAAATCAGAACTGGGCCGACGCCGCGTCCCGGCGCCGTCGGGCTGCCAAGCCGCGGAACCGCCGGGAGACAATTGAATCATTTGCTCACTGTCTGATAAAGCGTCTGTCGCTAACAACCGGATCACTGCTGTAAAAAAATGACACCGTTTGTTATCGCACAGAAGCCTGCTTCAATTTCTGCTTCTGCAATCCTGGTGATTACAAAGCAAACGCACAAAAAACGGCAGCTTCTTCTGCTAAGCTTCGCTTCTGGGGGCCGCGGGCGGGCGGGCGGGCGGGCGTGCGGGGGGGCTCCCACACACACGCTCCTGTCTCTCTGCCGGGGGACCATTAAGACGACGCCTGACGCCGCGACACACTCCGGTGCTCACGCGCCTAATTGTGTTAATGTTTGCGTTCACATGATCTTTCAGGCGTCCGTCGTTCTCCGGGATCGTTCTGTGCTGGTTTCAATTACTGGGCTGTCGGCTCAGACTGAACCACGCGGCCTACCTGCCCCACCCCCCCCCCCCCCTCCCCGCCGCGCCCCTTAAACAGCGCTGTTTGTGCGTGTGATTCAGCGGTAAAGTAGTGTGTATCCTTCCTGCGAAGCCTTCGCTGCGTTCCTGTGTTTTCACAAGCAGCTCAAGCGTTCAGCGGCTCCTCCTCCTCCTCATTTTGAAACTTGTCTGCAACACTTTGGGCTGCAGTCACCGATCGCACCGTATCATCAGTTCTCAGTGTTTCGTTACACACACACGCACACACACACACGCACACACGCACGCACACAAGAGCTTGAGTCATCCACAGGGGGATTAAGGGAAGCGAAGAGCACATAGCAGCGTCCTCGCGTGCCGAACGGAGCCCGTTCAAGCAGATCAGCGTGTGTTTGAGACAGAAGGAGACAGTGTGTGTGTTTGTGTGTGTTTGTGTGTCCTGCAGTCGATCGCTCTTCACTCCCGTTGCCGCTTGTCAACAGCAGGAATTTCCTCATGGTGTCACAGGACGGGTTCACCGCGTTTACCCACCTGGTGTTAAATACGCCGTTTCGTACTGAAGAGCGCAGACCGTATGTGCTGCTGCAGGGGTCAAAGGTGAGCAAAAGGTGAACAACACGTCGTGTCCGACGGGGACAAACAGAATTCACAGGTTTCATTTGGCTAAAACCGAAGAAACGACCCAAACAACTGCCTCGATGTTTCCATTTCCACAAACATTTGGGTTGTTTGTTTGCGATGATTCGATGTGCAGAGACGCTGGAGGGACGTCCGTACCCGCGGCCCGAGGGAGCCATAAATGGCGAGGACGTGGGAGACGTACCTTTGATCGAGCAGAGACTTCTCCCTTCACAAACAGCCATAAACGTCAGCTGTGTTTTCCACTGCGGAGATCAGCTGATTTACTCCTTATTTTACTACCTGCGTTGCTGACGGGAAACTCCTGCGCGTGCGGCTCTATTTCTTTCTCTGCGATCATAACGTTCATCGTGAGCCTAAACCTCCCCCACCGTCCCCGCTCGGCTCGGGTCTTTCGGTAAAGACCCTTTTATGAAGCGTCGTCTTTGTCTTTGTCGGCGCGGCAACTTGAGAGGGAAGTGTGATTTCATCACGGGGTAAAATGGGATCATTAGCCACACTAATGAGGCGTTTAGAAAAAACACGCATTGTTTTTATGTACATGTGTGCTAATGTAACACGAGTATGTCTTCATTTTATTGTCAGCTCACTTCTACACCACAGAGACGGGAATTAAGAAAATAAAAGCTTAATATTCACAAAACACACTTGACTTATAACGATATAAACGATATATTAGATCCTGTTCCATTTGCACACCAGCATAGCTGCTCATACGGTTGGTGCATATAAGCCAAACTAAGCTAATCTCACCAGCCGGGAATAAAAACAGGCTTCCATGAAGATGCAACGAGGAGGCAACTGTTGTCATTTTCGAGGAAATGCAAATTAAGTTCTTTGGTTGGTCAAAAATCCAATTTTCCAGCGACGGATTGGGATTTCCTGTTTGTGCCGTTTGACCCGCTGGGGCCGAATGGTCGACCCTTTGTGGGCAGGCCGGTCCGGCGGGCGGCGGCTGTCGGGGGGAGAAGGACGGACCGCGGAGACAACTGAGGTTGTTCGCCATCAGGTGTGTGTGAAGATATCTCCAAACGTTTGGACCCCGGCGATAACAACATGCCAGAGAGACGTGTGGGAGGCAAGCAGACAGACAGACGTCCAGCGCATCCCCCCCCCGACCACCTAAGCTGCCTAATCAAGATACCACTCTGTGTGTGTGTGTGAGAGACAGACACACACAGAGTGTGTGTGTGTGTGTGTGTGCCCCGAGATAAAAGGCGGTGAATCAGAGGTCTCCCTCATCCTGGTCCCCTATAGCAGGTGAACCTCGGTGTGTCCTCACATTGGACCACGGAGCCGTGCACGGAGGTGACGAGCGTCGCACCGTTGTGTGTGTGTGTGTGTGTCCCTCGGTGTGTGTGTGTGTGTGTCTGTGGGGGCGAATGATAAACGTCGGCGCTGTGATGTGGCATTAATTGCGTGCCGCGTCTTTGGTTCCCTCTCGCACGGTTTAATGAAGACGCGACGCGTCGCTCATCGCTCCTCTGAAGCTCGGCTTGGAGAGCCGCCGCGGCCTCCGCCGCTTCTGAGCGCCGTAATTTGGCTTTTAAATGAAATAAATTAGTTATCCGGGAGATCCTGAGGATTCCGATTATCATTATTTTTCCCTTAGTGACAAACGCCACGCTGTGATTGGTTAATGACTTTCCTCTGAGTGGCAGCCGTCCTATGGGGTCGTCCGGAGCGAGGGAAATGGAGAGGGAGTAGAAGGCGCCTATCTACACTCCTAATGAGGCGCAACTATATCCCCGAGTCTGTTGATGTGACCCCCCCAGCCACACACAACACACAACACACACACACACACAACACATAACACACACACACACACACGTATGGTGTCTTTCTTTGGTGGTTGAATGTGTTGTTTCATTCATGGTTTGTCTTTTTTTAGGGGTTTGTGATGATTATTTTTCATATTTCCCTAGAAATTTAAAGCGTCTAATTCTTCAACAAAACCAAAGGAATTACTGCGTAAAAGGCTTTTCGGTACCCTGACCAGACGTGTTCCTGCATTGATGGAACAATGATGTAAAAACTGGAAGAAGGAGTCCGTTCTGCAGGATTTCGCTTGCAGGAACCTAAAGCCTTCAGAATAAAATTCAATAACTAAAAACTGCACAAACACCAGATGTTCAATGAAATGTGTTGGATTAGAACAGCAGACTCTCCCTTTAAATCGACACTCAGCGTCTCCTCATAGAAAGAAAGTAATTAAGTGAGAGCAGAAGTTTCCCGACCCTGTCCGTCAAACGAGGGAAAACAAGGCCTCTCCTTGCTGCTGTCGGCAGTAAGTGGGATTAACCAATTACGAGGGACCACACAACACGGCACGGCGTTCCGGGGGGGCTGAGGTATGACATCATCAACGCTTGTCTTTGCAGATGAACAAGAGCTGAGTGGGACGAACCATCGGAAATGAAACACAGACCCAAAGAACTGAACTAAAAAGACTGAATAGAATTCAGATTTGGTTTCACTGGTTCAGATGAATCTGTGTGTTTTAGCAACCAGGGATGTTTTTTGTAAAGAGTTTCAAGCTCTTCTTTTCAACCCTAAAATGATAACGCTGCTGGAAAAAGGTCGGACATGAACTACGCTTGACCTCACTTGACCCCCTGTGAATCACGGCCCTGGTCAACCAGCTAATAAGAAAATCCTCCTCAACAAAACAGGCTTGATCCAAATAACAAATATGAATAATTCATAATATATTCGCATGTCTTTTAATGTTGTCCAAAAACCGCAAAAAGCACATTAACAGGACAGGGACGTATTGAGACGCATTACAAATGAAATATGAATAAGGAAACAAGCCTCATCTATATGTCTGTATGATTTCACTGATTCACGCATTGCTGGAGTTGCAGGGCCGTCCTTTCTCCCCTCTCAGAATACGTCTTTCAGCCCGTCACCTTGGATACATCGTGTGCCGTAATCAGGAAAGATGATGATGTTAGTTACTGATTTTCCCTCATTAATGGAGACTAGAAGGCTTTATGTCCACACTGAAGGTCTTTGTGATCCGAGCGCACGTCAGCGACGAGGCCGGAGTTTGCAGGAAGCCGTCCCCTCGTCCCTTTGTCTGCTTCGCTGAATGCTTCCGCCATTGTCTTCGACTTCTTTCAGATAATCTCATTTAGAGTTCCCATCTTGTTTCTCAAGCCTCCTTCTCTCCCTCTCTCTCCCATGGCGGTGTCCTTCTCTCTCCATCTTTCTCCGTCACTTTGTCTAAATGCACACAGTATTGATGTTTTTCCCTTCATCACGGCCCCTGTGATGCTTTTCTTCCTTTTAGTTCTCCCCCTTTGTGTCCCACCTTTTATTTGTCAAAAGGTTGTCTGAAGTGTTTTCTCCCCAGGTACACTCACATGTATGGATGAAGCAGGCTGGTTGAAGGCCAAGACCAATACAAATTTCCTTTTGCTGCCGCTGCCGGACAATATATTTCTATGTACGATGTGAATAAAAAGGACAACTTCAGCGCTGAGTGAGCGAACCATAGAAATGTCGCCCCCGTCCAAATAAAAAACGCTTTCTGGTCTGACAAAATAAGAGATCAATGGAAGTGCTCGTCACTTTTTATGTAAAATGTGAACTGCTCTGCAACACAGGGAGGACAAAAGCATCTACATATCTACAATAAATGCAGCGGGCTGCGATGGGAGGGAGGTTTTTGGGAGGTGACACACAAACAACCTTTGCACCTTCTCTTTAGACGGTAAAAGGCCCAACATGCCAAGCACGCAGCGAGCCGATCCCAGGTCACGAGGCCCCGGCGCGTCTACTGAGCGGTTGGTGCGGCGTCCTGTATCCGAGCAGAAAGGGTATTTGGGGGAGAGCGGTGGAGGGAGATGGACGACGGGAGGACGGGCGGGAGAGGGAGACGGCTCGCGTACCAGAGAGGCCCCTAAAACGCCACAGAGTCGGTTTCACCGGCTTTAAGGGCTCTGGCAGAGGAGCGGCTACCGCTGCATGCGTGTGCGTGTGCATGTGCGTGTGTGACACGGGGAAAAGGATCCGGGGTGTTTTCTTGGCATTTGACGGACAGCTTAACGCCCGGCTTGTAAAAACAGCAGAGCAAAAAGCGCCACGTGCCAAAAGATGGGAGGAGGTCTCACACACACACACACACACACACACACACACACGCACAATAAAAGTGCAGAGCGGTAGTCCTATTTATTAGGGGTCCTGCGGTGTGGGGCAACAGTCACTGGGTGGTGGGGCGGCGCAGGCTAAAAGCCACATGATGTTTTCTTAACGTCCCCCGATTGCCTCCAACAGCTCCGGCCTGTAATCAGATTTTCAACATTTGCCTGCAGGGGGAATGTGGTAAGACCCTCCTGCTGGTGACCAGATTGGCTCGTGTGGAAATTCATGACGAGACCCAACGGCGGCCACAGTTCAGACGGCGTCGTCTTACCGAGGGGAAGAGAAGAGGCCTTGATTGCAGCAGTTGGACTATCTGACGAAATTCCCAGACGAGGGAGCTTCAGGCTCCTCTACATTTCACCATCCTCTCCATATCGAAACCCGTTATTCTCTCCTGCAAACGTGCCGCTGAGTCCGGTTGATCGGCGGCGTTGGTGACGTCACACAGCTGCGTTACAGCTGACATTGCACAACTTTTCCGTTCCCCTGCAGCGGACCTCGAGTTCCTTCTCCAATCTCAACACCAACGGCTCTTACACAACTTCCAGTAAGTTGCAGTGAGATAAAAATGCTCAAACCGCTGCTTGATGAGCTCCAGTTAGAAGTTCGCAGAGGAACTGAGTTGAAATGTGAATAACGTCGATGTAACTGTGGACATCAGAGCACAGCGTCGTCTCTCACTCATAAGCATACAGTCAAATCCTGCATGCTTTTTTTGACATTGAATAAACAATGCTGACCTTTTAAAAATCAGATTCCAACCGAGACCCCGTGAAGATAAAGGAGGGAGAAGGTACAGAGCTGTCGTTGTTTGGGAATGTCATCATGTGAGGATCCCGGCGTTGGATGCATCGCAGTATCCGCCCGCACATACAGACCTTCTACGCCTGGGAGAAGGTTTATGGACAATCCAGATCAGCCACTGACTGCTAACTGCAAACTACTTTCCCCCTCAGCGGTTGACTAGCAAACACCAATTGGCTCGGCGAGTAATTAGTCCGGCCCTTAAAATATTGTCAAATTAGTACAATAGACCGTGGTTGCTTAGAACCTGTAAATTATTGAGAGGCTATCAATACTATTAATAATTTATCAGCTGCCTCAGGCTCCTTCCAACCGGCTCCCACAGATTGCCTTTATACATTTCCAAACACGATATCTGGTTATTATATATATAATATATATTTAATAATATGTATATAGTGTGGACTCCCCGCAGAGGTGAACACTCTCCGTTTAAGTTCTTTGACTATTTGACTGTTAAACAGAATATAGACAATAGACAACTATTTGTTTTAAGTAATGTAATGTGTGTTTTGACCTCAGGCTTATCCCTGTCTGAAAATATGTCTTTTTTGTAAAGATAGCATAGCTTTATTAGTGTATCTGGGCAGTTACAGGCTTGAGAGGGTGGGGGGGGGGGGTCAATAATTAATAAACGGACAATAAAGACAAGATTGACAAAAGGATGTTAGACATGAAACTAAAATAACACCTAAAAAGAATTCAGAGAATGAAATATGAGATCCAGCACAGACTTACAGCACATTCTCTATAATACACCAAGTTGTTGTGTTCTTAACTGCGTCTTCAAACGGGTTTAAAGATTAAAAGAAAGAAAGATTAAGTTAACACAGTTTACACCACAAATGACGCCGTCTTCATTCTGTGGCCACTAATCCGTAAATCCCAGAGCACGGCGCTAAAATCACCCGTCTGACCTCAACGTTCATTTTACTAAAGCACAGTGGTGCATGCTTTTATTCTGAATGCTCATGAGGGATAACTCAGCAATTACCGGTGTTCACACGCAGAAACTGACCAATAATCTTTCAAGGAAATGAATGGACACAAAAGAGCAGCGTGGCCTCGTCGTCGCTCCATCCGACAGGTTTCCGCTGTCGCCGCAACTGAAGAGCAAACAGGCCCGACCCCAAAAGGTCATGTCCAATTCCATCAATCGTTGTTTGTTTTTTAAATCAATGTGTTATTACCATCAGTGGCGGCGGGTCCATAGAGGGCAATGGGCCCCACCAAAATATATATATATATATACATTAAAAGAATTATATTAAAAATGAATTTTACAAACAGTCAATGTGTTTCTATTTGTGTTTTTTAAACATGGAATATACCCAGCAATATTAGTAAATTAACATATCTACACAAAACATGCTTTACCGTTTTATAAATTCAGCGTCCTAAAATACATCTACTGGATTTTATATAAAACATATTTATATTTTAATATATTTATCCTTTACTATGATATATTTATTATGATATTTATGATAGTTACAATATGATGGTTATACCACATTCTGAATATTGCTTTTTATATATATATATATAATTATATATGTATTGTTTGAATAAGATGTCCTTATTATTTGAAACTGTTAAATGTTAAATATAAATAAATAAAAATAAAAAGTTAAATATTTAACTGCAAATTGATAATACATGTTTGACCCTTTATTGCATTGAATCATACTGGGATGTTTACTGGAACTGATTGAGTGGCCCTTCCAAAAAAAAACCACCAGCCGCCACTGCTAATTAATCATTAATGGCCTTAATCTCTTTCAAAGAGCTGTGGGTTAAAGTCACGTGACGTGTCCCATGATGTGAAACTCCAAAATGGCGTCTGATGAATATTTCTCTCCACCATGCTGCCCCAGATGCTGGTGAACATCTGTCCACGTGCATCACTGTTTTTTTCTCTACCAATCCCTTCGATGAAAGGAGACAGAGGACTGTGTGTGTGTGTCGATGTCCACGCAGTGAGGACAGTCCTCCTGCCCGGCAAAGCCCCAACAGGCCAACTGGTGGTGACTCACAGGAAATAAAGGGATCATCTCCAGCATTAATCACAAGCAAAGTGTGACGAGGCCTCATTTCACAATCTCTGGCAGAAACCCCCTCCGATCTGCTCGCTCCCTCCTTTCATCCATCCCACACTTACCTCATAATGAGGAGCTGCCACTCAAACTGCTTCAAGCTGCACTTATTGCAACACCGTGGAGGTTACGGGACGAGCAGCTCAGCTGGGATTAAAGTCTCAGTTGCATTTGTTGAAACAGACTTTAGAGCGATACAGTGGGCAAATCTGGGGGAAAGAGTTCGGGAACAAAGGGTGCTTGTGCTGCAACATGCTGGATGGGCCAGAAGAAATTTAGCTTATGAATCGAAGCACATGCATAATGCAAAATGAACGGAGGCCGAAGGGAAGGAGAGACAGAGAGGAGACATCTTGTCATCACTGAAGGAGAGCGATGGAGAGATGGACAAAGGAGATGTCCCAAGGGACTATGCACTCATTCTGCATGGCTGCCTATCCGTCACCATGGAAACTGCGCGTGTGTGTGTGTGTGTGTGTGTGTGTGTGTGTGTGTGTGTGTGTGTGTGTGTGTGTGCTGGCGACCAACAGAGCTGAAGGGTGTGTGTTATGAGGAGGGAGAATAATGTGTAGGTGCTTCGCGGGAGGCCTTCAACTGTGTTAGCAAGAATACCGTAGAAAGTCACGATGATCACATTCCAGGCCGCCTTTGTGTGTGTGTGTGTGTGTGTGTGTGCGAGAGATCTTATCATTAAAAGGCAGGAGCCTCTGTTGATGAGTGATCTGCTGGATGGTGTGATTGATGAAGGACGGAGTGATGAACGAGTGAAGAGCCGTCAGCACACAAACGCTGACACACACATCAACGCACACACACCGAGGCGAGGCCCATCACTGAGGCAACACACACGCAGGAGTGCTTGAACGGACACACAAAGTTATAGAACCAAGAGACACGTTATGCAAACACACACACACACACACACGCCACCGTGCAAGATGAAGGGACAATTATAGATGAAACGTTTTCTTTGAGCCAACAGAACGTGACATGAAAAGCACAAAGGAGACTGTGGTACCTGTGAACACGCTCACCTGCACACGCATGCATGGATGGAAGGGCGGATGGATGAATTGGTAGATCAATAGATATATAATGTATAGATTGATGGATGGATGGTTGGATGGGTGGATGGATGAATGAATGGATGGATGGATAGATGGATGAATGGAAGGGCGGATGGATGGGTTGGTAGATCGATAGATATATAATGTGTAGATTGATGGATGGATGGATGAATGAATGGCTGGGTAGATGGATTGATGGATGGATGGATGGATAGATGGGTGGATGGATGGATAGATGGATGGATGGATGGGTGGATGGATGAATGAATGGATGGGTAGATGGATTGATGGATGGATGGATGGATAGATGGATGGATGGGTTGGTAGATCGATAGATATATAATGTATAGATTGATGGATGGATGGATGGGTGGATGGTTGGATGGATGGATAGATGGACGGAAGGGCGGATGGATGGGTTGGTAGATCGATAGATATATGATGTATAGATTGATGGATGGATAGATGGATGGATGGATAGATGAATGGATGAATGGATGGATGGGTGGATGGTTGGATGGGTGGATGGATGAATGAATGGATGGATGGAAGGGTGGATGGATGGAAGGGCAGATGGATGGATTGGTAGATCAATAGATATATAATGTATAGATTGATGGATGGATGGGTGGATGGTTGGATGGATGGATGGATGGATAGATGGATGGAAGGGCGGATGGATGGATTGGTAGATCGATAGATATATAATGTATAGATGGATGGGTGGATGGATAGATGGATGGGTGGATGGTTGGATGGATGGATGGAGGAATGGATGGGTGGATGGTTGGATGGATGGATGGATGGAGGAATGGATGGGTGCATGGTTGGATGGATGGATGGAGGAATGGATAGATAGATGGATGGATGGATACTGACACACACCATCCCTTAACTCGAACCTACAGCCTCGCTCACACATCACGCATCCAATTCTCAAAGCAGCTTCCTCACACACGTAATCCACACATGATCCTCCACCTCTTCCTCCGTCTCCCTTTCAAATGCAAACACACCCTCACACACGTACACACACACACACACACACACACACACACACACACACACACACACACACACACACACACTCTGCTGAGTCAATGCGGATGAGAAAAGACCAAAATATGAGCAGGATTTTCCCCGCCCGCCCTGATATACGGGCAGCTTAAGTGTTCCATTGATTCCGTACTGTACATTCCTGGTGTGTTGGTTCAGCTCTGCTCACTCAGCGCGGCGTCTTAATCTCTCAGGATCGCTGTCAGTTGATGAATCGTCAGTCGCCCGGGCCGAGCAGAGCAGCTCTGTATGGGGGCTGCTGTGTCTCACCACTCACCTTCTGCGTGTCTCACGCGCTTTGCTGTTATCGGCTCCCAAGATGAGCTCCAGGTCTGGTGGGACTGCTGCCTGTGCACACAGTGCCATGTTTACCAATTATTCACTAAATTGTTAATTCATTTTCTGCCATTTATTGCCATGGCAACTATGTCTTGACATTAGCCCTGTTGGACTGGGAGTAGCATTACCTGGGCTCCTCTCGCGGTTTCTAATAATTGCACAGGTCATCTGTTTCCTTAATTGCTGTTATTCCACCATGCGCGTGAAGTGAAAAGTTAAAATAATGTCTCACGATACCGCAGCTCATCAGGTAATATTTTATAATCGCAGTAATTAGAGATTGAAGAAGAAAAAAGGAGGATTGGGGATTTGGCTTCGTGTTTTTGGCAGAGAGCCGTCCGGACTGCAGGGGTTAATTGTGATTGAGGGCTTGGATTGGATTCGGGGTGCGGAGGCAGGAAGCCCATCCAGATCCCCAGCATGGGGAGCCGCTCAGAGGAGCTCACTGTAAATCACTCAAATCAGGAATCTACCCCCTATGTCGATGTTTTTCTGCTGGAAACATCCAACAGTTTTTGTGTGCGTGTCGACTGAGAACAGATCACACGGTTGCTTTCAGTTACGTACGGAAGGAGAATAAAACCCATTCACTCTGACATTGTCAGAAATACACGCGTTTGCTCCAGTGGCATCTTCAGGGAACCAGCACGAGATGAGAAGAACCGCTCTCAGTTTGCTGCAGAGAAGAAGCAAATGTTTTCCAAAATGTCCAAATATGCTTTAATGCATCGAGGAAGTTCGCTTCAGAATAAAGATCCTTTCTGTCATCACAGAAATCCACATTTTACAGCGGTTTGTTCCTTGTTTTTTCTGCTGTCAGTGTAAAAATGTAATGAAATGCAACCCGACTGTGGTGATGGACGCAGACGAATCCTCAGAGGAGGGTCAGGTTTTTTTATTTCACCGTACGTGTTACATGCAGACGGGTGTGCGGTTACAGGCATTTAGATGACCAACTCATCAGGAGGAAAGAACATACCGGGCTGTTTGAGGCGCGTGTGTGTGTGTGTCACCAGTTGTTTCATATAAATAAACTGTACATATCTTTTCTCCTGCTGTCACTGGGTGGCGATGTGCCTCACACACACACACACACACACACACACACACACACACATACAGATATAAATTCCAGCCGGAGATTGTGTCATAAATATCACACACACACATTCCCCCCCCAGCAGCAGCTCTCTGGTGTCGGCTCCCGTTGCTGCGTCCACTAAGACTACGGGATGTTTGACCTCTTCTGACCTCGAGCCGGCCAAGAAGCCGCCGCTGATCCACATATCAAACACCACCAAAACACCAAACACCACCGACACCGTCTGCCGGAGGTGACCTGCATGGAGGAGTTCATCCATATATAATATATGGGACAAACATATATGTAGTCGATTGTGATGTCAATTATCAGCTTGTCATTTTCTGTGTCGTTCACATGGAAACTGAAATCATTTGCTAATTAACAAAAGGTTTGAATTGAATGTAATCAACTAAAGTACACAAATACTAAAGATGAGGTGGAGGCAAAGGTCAAATTAGACAAACACAGCAGAAGTCGAGCGTCCAACAGCAATCGTCTAAACAGCTTTTACTGACCATCACATTCATACATGTGATTTGGTCAATTTATCTGTAGGAAATGTTTTAGACTATGACACAATTTAGTTTTTATCCTGTAAGTTGGATAAACAGGTTTTAAGATGGGGGGGATTTGTTGCTGCAGAACTTGAACATGACTTCCACTTCGCCAAGAATCTATGATTTATGTAACGTACCATCTGTTGCCTCAGAATACGCTGCACAATGAGTCAGATTGGCTCTACGGAGATCTACAATGTCACACACACACACACACACACACACACACACACACACACACACACACACTGATAGTATGGATACCGGTGGCTCATATGAACAATGGATGAGGTGAGAGAGACGACTGCTGATCTTCTTACTTCCACTCTGAGTGACCTGAATATACCCCAACACACACACACACACACACACACACACAGACACACACACACACACACACACACACAGACACACACACACACACGCACACACACGCTGAGCTGACAGCCTCTACGCCTCCTTCATTCACTTCATTCACATGCTCTGGCTACTTCTAAATGGAGGGCTTTCTCTGGATTGGAACATCCCCCCGACTACACACACACACACACACACACACACACACACACACACACATATTGACCAAGAGTCTTCCAGACTGGGGCTTCAGATGTGCCCCCCCCCCTCCCTCCCCTCAAGCATCCACCTGGAAAAACTAAATAATTAAAAAAAACTGCCACACCTCGCTTTGACCCCTCACACACAGACACAGACACACACACACACACACACACACACACACACACACAGACACACACACAGACACACACACACAGACGCACACACCCCGCACAAATGCGCTTGCGGCATGTTTGCTCCTACGGCGTGAAAGCCCTCTCTCATTAACCCAGAGGGCACCCCCAGCCTCCCATTGTGTCCCTATCTCCCGCAGCATTCTGGGTAAAGTAGTTTAACAATGTCAGCCAGATAAGCCCAATGCAAACCTGCTGATAAGCAGTCAAAGGCTGCACTTAATGTCTGTGTGTTTTGAAGGCGTTGGGTGATTGAGGGACCGATGTAAAAGACCAACAGTGTGCAGAAAGTGTTTGTGTGTGTGTGTGTGTGTGTGTGTGCGCGCGCGTGTGTGTGTGTGTGGTCACACTGAAAGCTGTACTGTTTCATATCTTTGTAATAACAAGTTAAACCGCCGAAACAGCTAAATGCAGAACACAAAAGAAAAGCAAACACACACGCGGGACAAAGAGTCTGGATGTGTGTGTGTGTGTGTGTGTGTGTGTGTGATTTCTAACTTTGGCTAAGGACCATTAGCAAAGTTATTTGAGAAAAGAATTGTGAGTCCACTCTTCCCGTATTGACAAGCAGCACAGAGATCCGCCGGCTGACAAGAAGGCGAGCTCGCTGTAGCCGGGGGTCAAAGGTCAAAGAAATTTCTGCATCCAGACTTTAATGTGTCTGTGAGCCGCGTCACAAAGGCTCCGCTCACGGCGCGGTGACACGGTGTGGATATCTCACAGGAAGTCACAAATAAAACGTTTGAGTTTCCACACCCTGCAGCGCACGACTCTCACGTGACACACACACACGCACACGCACACACACGCACACGCACACACACGCACACGCACACACGCACTTTAAAGCGAGCAGAGAACCCGTGCAGGTACAGGAGTGCGTGGCGACTGCGTGGATTCATCTTGGTGTTTACACAAGACTTCTACTGTTTGATGAGCACATGTGAGCGGCGCACACACACACACACACACACACACACACACACACACACACAAACGTCTTGGCAGGATGAAAGCGGATCTTCTCTCTATGTCCCGTAATGGTCTTGTTCCGTTTGCATCGCTGTGAACACCTGAGCCACCTGTAGAGCCGAGGACACGTCGTCCTCCCGTTTCCTTTGACACCTCGTTCCCGCCCGTCTGTCGGCTACGGGTTCAAATAACTTGTGTTTTTCTTCTTTTCTCTTCCCCCCCCTTCCCCCCTTCTCATTCTTCTCCGCTTTCTTCTGAGGACCGTTTTCCAAACCGAGACAGACGATCGGCACTGATGGAAACCAGGCCGCGTTTCAAAGGAGCAGCAGAAAAGTTTTTTAAGAATCTTTTGTTTTTTAATGTAACACAAAAAGGCAATAAAATTAAGATAAATAATCTTTCCTTTTGTACATGAGGAAATATTTAAGTCATATTTCCAAAGAATGACTGAAATTACATAATATATTTTAGTAGGCTCTCTCAACAATACAAAGCAGTTTTCCAGTGGGTCTGAAACAAAAAACAATGATGTCGCCTCTGTCAAAACATGATGGTTAGAACGGAATCCAGTGTTTCTTGAAGAAAAACAAGCAATTAAAGACCCATAAAACTAATATTTTGAAATTGAGTTCACATTAGTTTCCTTTTAAAGCTTTTGCTTAGCAGTGTAACAGCAAAGTTGTGGTTAAAAGTCAGTGTCCTTTCTCCCTGTACATCCTGTACACTGACAACAGTCATCAGAGGCTTGCATAAAAAGTTAGACAATGGTAAACAAGGAAAACAAGCAAACATAAAAACATACATTTTTGGCAAAGCAGGAATAAAAGTGACAAGAAGCATAATTTGTGATTTGATCCTCGACTTGTTTTTGTTTTTGTGTCCCTCCACATCGTCCAATTGATTGGCTTTGATTGTCCTTCACAGTCACATGGTGCCACTCTGGTTGCCACGGTTACCTCAAGTGCATCAGCTGAGCAGCGTGGAGACATTGTTGCTGCAACGTTTCTTGCAGGTTGTCATAGCAACGCCGGACGAACACGAGCAGACAACGAGAAGAACTCTTTACGTCAGTGATTGCAGGGTCCCGGATTCAGATTTGATTAAACGTTTTTATGTCGTTTTCATAATATTCTTTCTTCTAATGTGGTGAAGAGTGAACTCACAGGTGCTTTGGTATGTTTCTTTTTGATGCCAGATAAATATCTACATTTCATATAGGTATACAGGCCAAACAGATAAAGAACCAGATTCTTTTGGGGTCAGACAACAGCAGAAACTCAGTTTCTTTTCCAGTATTTGTATAAAAAAAAAGAAGCTCCTATCAGGAAATGCAAATTTGAACCTTAATGGAGTGAAACTAAATAAAAATAAAAACATCTGGACACGTTTAAAAAGAGCCTTTTTCTGATTTCCTTATAAAACATTTCCCCACCACCCTTTCTACACACACACCCTTCGCCTCACGAGCACAATGTCACACATCAGCTGTACAGTTTGACCCCAAAATCCGAACCTCCCGTTCAGTGCATTAAGAGAGAGGCCGTCTCCCTCCGTCAGACCCCCACCCGAACCCCCCCCTAAAAAATCTAAATAAAATAATCTTCTCTGCAAAATAAAGCAACAAAAAAAGAACAAATATATATGTATAGTATTTACAACATGTTATATTACACATGATGCTGTACAAAGCGCACACACACTCACATTTACTACCTGTACATGTGTCTTGGTGCCCGAACACGAGGGCACGAGAGGTATTGACGTGTATGGCTTGACGGGAGAAGAAGTCGTGTTGTGTGCCAGTCGCTGCACGTCGAGTTCGTATTCAGAGCGTCCGCGACTATCCGGCGGCGCGCCGCGGCGTCCTCCCCGCCCGATGAGCGCGGGCGAGCGCGCGCACGGACACGCACGCGGTACAAACACACATGCACGTTAAAGCACTATTTACTCAGAGCTCATTAAATGCCAAACAGGGTCATCGCAGCCACTCTGCAAACACACACACACACACACACACACAGTCCGAACTACAGTGTTTTTGTTTTTTTGGTCCTGTTGGGGATCTTCCAATCACTTCGTCATAGTCAAACTACCAGTAAGACCACGAAAACCCTCCGAAACCAGTGTGGTTTACACCCAGTCTCTGCTTACTCTGCCCCCCCCCCCTGCACAGCACATCCGAGCGACTGGACCTCAAAGCGCGGACCTCCTCGGCTCCTGCACGTCTCGTCACAGCGACGAGGAACAGTATTATTCCAGCCAGAGGGGGGGGGGCTCTGCGCTCTCGTTCCCCAGAAGAAACCAGGCTCCTGCGAGTGCCAGTACGGTCCAGCGGGCCAGCTCCTTCTCCTACATGGGGCGGATCAATCCGCTCCGTCCCCCGGCTCCCTCTCCGTAGGACCGTCCTGGAAGAAGTCACCCCCAGAGTTCAGGTGTACGATATTTGGATCTCTCTCTTGGCTGCTAGGACACGATGGCCGTGCCGTCCGCACCGATCAGATGGCCCGTGGTCGGCTCGTAGGTCCCCGCCAGGTAGAAGAGGTCGTCGGCCGCGCCGCCGGGCTTCCGGTCGCGCGTCAGGTGGTCGTACTCGCCTCTGCTCACCACCTGGCAGCGGTGGGAGATGGTCTGCACGTCGTTCTCGTCCTCGTGGCTCGACTGATACAAGGCGTTCTGGGGGGGGGACACGGGGAAAAGAGTTGATGAATCTGCAGGATTACACAGTAAAACACCAACATGTTGCTTTGAGAAGAAGCGTTTGTAATGTTGTTTTTTTGCCACTTTGACTCTGCACTTCCCACACACGCCTCCTCCGTCGTGTCTTTCAGCTGTGGGGTTTCTCATGATGAAGTTTGAGTTTCTGCAAGTGGAGATCTTTTGTGTGGATGTTGCTGATCACGATCACTACGCAGCCCTTTTTCTATTTATTCCAAACAAACCACTTTTGTTCTCGCAAGAAATGCAAAACACATGGCTTCCTCTGCAGCAGAGCGAATGGTCACAGTGAGATGAGATGAGTGGCTGTTCAGCCATTCATATCAGATGGGAACAGGAAATAAAAAGCCAAGAGGTAATACACTTATATGGAAATGTCACGGTCTGTTACTTCTGACCATTCGCAATCTACAAATCCCACTTGCCCCCCCTGGCCTTTACCTTGCCGTCGCGGTGTCGCTTCCCCAGGCGGGTCTCCTCCGGGTGGTAAAACCATTTGACCCTGACCACCATGCTGGAGCTCCAGGACTCCCAGAGGCTCTCCACCCGGCCCACGTAGGGTAGCTGGGGCCGACCAGGTGACAGGAACACGGCGCAGTCCCCGACACGCACCGTCTCCTTGCCCCTCACGATGGCCTTGTAGAAAAGCTTGCGGGCTTTACCCTTCAGACCTCTCCTCTGTCGGCGCACGAGGGCAAAAATAACACTCAGTCAATTTATTCAGCGCGGAGGGTTTATTTCACCACAGAACTGAAGCCAGTCCTCAAAAGTGTGCTTAGATTGAATATGTCCCTGAAAGCCAGTGAATAGTTGATGCCTGACGCCCTGACACCCCCCCACCATGACCCCCCCACCATGACACCCACCCACCATGACCCCCCCACCATGACACCCACCCACCATGACCCCCCCACCGTGACCCCCCCCACCAAGACACCTACCCACCATGACCCCCCCCACCATGACCCCCCCACCATGACACCCACCCACCATGACCCCCCCACCATGACCCCCCCACCATGACACCCACCCACCATGACACCCCCCACCATGACACCCACCCACCATGACCCCCCCACCGTGACCCCCCCCACCAAGACACCTACCCACCATGACCCCCCCCACCATGACCCCCCCACCATGACACCCACCCACCATGACCCCCCCACCATGACCCCCCCACCATGACACCCACCCACCATGACACCCCCACCATGACCCCCCCACCGTGACCCCCCCCACCATGACACCCACCCACCATGACACACCCACCGTGACACCCACCACCATGACACACCCACCATGACCCCCCCACCGTGACCCCCCCCACCATGACCCCCCCACCATGACACCCACCCACCATGACCCCCCCCACCATGACACACACCCACCATGACCCCCCCACCGTGACACCCACCCACCATGACACACCCACCGTGACACCCACCCACCATGACACACCCACCATGACCCCCCCACCGTGACCCCCCCCACCATGACCCCCCCACCATGACACACCTACCATGAGACACCTACCATGACACACCCACGTGACCCCCCCCACCATGACACACCCACCATGACCCCCCCACCATGACACACACCCATCATGACACACCCACCGTGACACCCCCACGTGACCCCCCCCCACCATGACACACCCACCGTGACACACCCACCGTGACACCCACCCACCATGACACACCCACCGTGACACACCCACCATGACACCCACCCACCATGACACACCCACGTGACCCCCCCCACCATGACACACCCACGTGACCCCCCCCCACCATGACACACCCACCGTGACACACCCACCGTGACACCCACCCACCGTGACACACCCACCATGACACACCCACCGTGACACACCCCACCGTGACACACCCACCGTGACACACCCACCATGACACACCCACCGTGACACACCCCACCATGACACACCCACCGTGACACACCCACCGTGACACCCACCCACCGTGACACACCCACCGTGACACCCACCCACCATGACACACCCACCGTGACACACCCACCATGACACACCCACCGTGACCCACCCACCATGACACACCCACCATGACACCCACCCACCATGACACACACCCACCATGACACACCCACCGTGACACACCCACCATGACACCCACCCACCATGACACACCCACCATGACACCCACCCACCATGACACACACCCACCATGACACACCCACCGTGACACACCCACCATGACACCCACCCACCATGACACACACCCACCGTGACACACCCACCGTGACACACCCACCTTGACACACCCACCGTGACACGCACACACCATGACACCAACCCACCTTGACCCACCCACCATGACCCACCCACCGTGACACACCCACCATGACACACCCACGTGACCCCCCCCACCATGACACACCCACGTGACCCCCCCCCACCATGACACACCCACCGTGACACACCCACCGTGACACCCACCCACCGTGACACACCCACCATGACACACCCACCGTGACACACCCCACCATGACACACCCACCGTGACACACCCACCATGACACACCCACCGTGACACACCCCACCATGACACACCCACCGTGACACACCCACCGTGACACACCCACCGTGACACACCCACCGTGACACATCCACCGTGACACCCACCCACCATGACACACCCACCGTGACACACCCACCATGACACACCCACCGTGACCCACCCACCATGACACACCCACCATGACACCCACCCACCATGACACCCACCCACCATGACACACCCACCGTGACACACCCACCATGACACCCACCCACCATGACACCCACCCACCGTGACACACCCACCGTGACACACCCACCATGACACACCCACCGTGACACCCACCCACCATGACACCCACCCACCGTGACCCACCCACCATGACCCACCCACCATGACACACCCACCATGACACACAGCCACCGTGACACACACCCACCCACCCAATCGAGTTACAGGAGCGCGTTTTCTTTTTAGCCAAATCAATGATTGACTCTCAACCTGATAAAAGCAACACGATGATCATCACCTGTGTAACACGTCTTTTCCTTCAGTCAATTCATGGAGACGCAAACAACCGCAGAGCGGAAGTGTTTCGTTCCGTTATCTCGGGATCGGGACTAAATAATCAGGGGAATAAATTCCTCAATCTCGCCCATTGCGACAAATGCAGAGTAAGCATCTAATCATCGCATTCGCCGTGTGGCACCAAACGCGTGACGCAACAACCGGGGAGCTACTGAGGCTGCGATGTGGTAACAGCAGCGTGTTGGGAGAAGAACGCAACCCGGCGTGTCCTCACCTGCGTGGGGTTGCCGGACCACTTCCAGAGCTGGCGCCCGGGCAGAGGAGGGGCCATGTGAGGCAGGGGCTCGGGGGAGGACATCCGCTGCCTCTTAGCCGCTGCCGGGTCCTTGGAGGCAGGTTTGGTCTGCCGGCTGACGTGGCTGATCTGCCTCTGATGGTGGCTGCTGGAAATCCCCTCCTTCCTCTTCAGCTGGTTCCTCGCCGCGCTGCTGCCGCCCGCCACGCTTCCTTTGGACGCAAACTCCTTCCTGCCGTCCGCTCTCTCGGCTCTCACCTTCGACCCCGGGACGGCCGCGCCGGCTTTGGCCGCGTAGCCGTGCGGCGGGGCCGAAGCCGACGGGGAGGAGCCGGAGTTGGCGGGGTCGGAGGTCATGTTCTGCCGGTGCTTGTGCTTGTCCTGCTGGAGCAGAGCGCGGCGCAGCAGCACCGAGGAGGTCTCTTCGTCGGAGGAGTAGGAGGAGTCGTTGTCCGACGAGCAGAGGGAGGAGGAGGAGGAGATGGAGCCGGAGGAGGAGGACGACGACGACGATGAGGAGAAGCAGGCAGAAAGACGGGAGAGAAAGCGGTGGGACGCGGCGGCGGCGGCACCTCGAGGTGCCTCGGCGTCCTGAGCGTCATCCTCGTCTTCCTCGTCCAGCTCAGAGTAAGAACTGGCGCCGTCACTCGGGAAGTCGGCAGTGAAATCCCCGCCTTTGGCTCCGAGACCGGCTGAGAGACGATCTTTTCTCTGGGGTGGGGCGGCCTTCACAGTGGGCTCGGAACGGGCCCCCGCGCCGTCCTTTCCCGCCAGCGCGGGGTGGACGTACCGCAGCGGCGCCGCGGCGGGGGCGACGCTCTTGTCTCCTTTAACCCCGCCTCCGCCGAGTCGCAGCAGGGCCTTGGCGTTCTTCGTTTTAGGGGAGGTGACTCCTTCGTGGTCAAGCTTCACCAGGAACTGTTTCCTGTCGCAGTCGCCCGCTGGCTTCTTGCCTGCGGGAACCGTCGCCATGGCGACGACCGAGGAGCCAGCGGAGGACGACGAGTCGCGGCTTCCCGCGGCGACCGGCCGCCCCGCTCCAGAGCTCCTGAAGGTCGAGTAGCTGTTGGCGATGCTGCTGAACGAGTCGCCTTCGAAGGGGGAGCCGAAGATGCCTTTGATGGGCATCGGCGGCGCCAGCAGGTGGGAGGCGGGTCGATGGAACAGCCCCGAGTCTCGCTCCCGTACCCTCCGCTGGGTCTTACGGGACGTCCCGTTGAAGAGGAAGAAGTCCACCGGCGGCCTCTTCCGGGGAGCCGACCAGCTCAACAAGGAGGCGTTGCCTTTGATTGAAGGCTCGGCCGCCGATGTCGGCGCGCTGGACGTCTCAGGCACCGAGAGGACTTTCTTCGGCCTGCCGACTGGGAAAGAGGAGAGTTACAGTCAATATGAACCGACTGAGATAGTCGTGGAACTAAGAATCACATCTCTATCTTCTACATCTCCACCTGGCCAGGTTGGTTTCGACAAGTCCCATTACTCAAACTTCTACAAACCTGGTAGACCTGTCTGTGCCTCCAGCTTCACCGTCACAGCAGCTCGTGATGAGTTATAAGAGCAGCATGTTGCTCAACAACACCATGGTGACGCCTCGTAAAAACATGAGTCATGTGGTAATATGCAGGTGATAGGTGGCATAAAGGAAAAGTTGATGCATCTTCTGATAAGTGTTTGACAGTTAGAACCATCAATGAGGCTTTGTTCGGGGATTTGACTCTGGCCTGAAGCTAAATGTGTGTGAGTGCGTCCACCAGTTAGACCAGTTACTTCTCAGATATGTAAAAGCTCTGGTCCCAGACTGCGTTCCTCAGTCTCATGAAATCGTCTTTTCGTTCACAAATCAAACTCAATGCCGTCAAAGCTGATTAAAAACCTTCATGTGGGCCTTTGAGGAGTGACAAAACGCGTCGATAGAGGACATGTGGTCACCTGGTCTTTTCTCTTGCCGTCTCCCTGCTGACTCCTCATTGGTCGCTTTCTCTGACGGCGTGTCTTTCCTCTCCTGGGCGGAGCCTCGTCTCCCGCGGTGCCCAGGTGAGACCAGCAGAGCCGGAGACGGTTCCGCGCCTGCCCGGAGAAGAGTTGCCAAGCGGCGGTTGTCAAAATGCTGGTCAGCTGTTGCGTGTCTCTGTGTCTCCCGCCCCCCCGTCCCTCCTCTCGAGGTCGTACTCACAGCAGATCTGGTATCCTGGTGGCAGGAGCCGGATGTTCGCCAGAGAGATCCGACCCCGATCTCCATCATCGAACTCCACCATCACACTGGCCTCCTTCTCCTCCTCACCTGGACCTCCTGGTGCACAACACAGAGGACGGAGGACATGAGGCGAGCGTACCGCTGTGCGTCTGTCTGTGTGTGTGCGCGAGGTCGCCGGTGTCTCTCGCTCACCTCGATGGACGTATCCGGGGTAAAGACAGCGAGAGCGCTCGCTCCAATACGCACACACTCGCGTCCCGGCGGTCAGGATGGCTTTGCTCTGCGGCCGCACGTCCAACACCTGGAGAGAGAAAAAGTCACAGTAAAAAAGTGTAAAAGCGAGTTTTCGTTTTAAGCCGGAAGTCGATGCGGAAGCGGAGACTGGGGACTCACGGCTTCCTGCAGGAGCTGCTCCAGCGAGTAGATCCGGGGGCGATTCCCTCGCTCTCCTTCGACGACGACGCTGAATCTGGGAGAAGGGGGGAAAAAAAAACGTTGCCCTCAATAACCGGAATGTTGTTTTAATTGGTTCCCCGGTTCCATTTCAAGGTTAGGGTTTTTTTTTTTTGCCGTATGTGCTCAGTTGTTGTTTCCTTCGCTGGCAGCTGTGTGTGTGTGTGTGTGTGTGTGTGTGTGTGTGTGTGTGTTGGCTTCGGAGAAGTCTGGTTCCACACAGCTGTCAGGCATTAAACTGCAGCGAAGATAAGTTCTCATCTTTGGGTTCCTAGCACTGAACTCCTGTCCCCCCCGGTCCCCCCCACAGATTCTCACGCTTTGCTCATTGGGATCAATAGATCTCTTTCCTGTTTCCTGTTCATGATGTATTTTGTGAGGCAGCCTTTCGGGGGGGGGGGGGGGGGCACGCGGTGTGACTGTGCGGTGGGGCGGCGGAGCAGAAGGGCCTCACGGGGGCCACGCGGTGTGACTGTGCGGTGGGGCGGCGGAGCAGAAGGGCCTCACATGTCGGGCAGGTCCAGAGTTTGGACGCAGGCGGCGTACAGCAGCTCGTCCTCCTTGGAGATCAGGATCTTCAGGCCGTCCACCAGCATCTCTTTGCTCAGCACGCAGTTGGGCAGCGCTGCGCGGGGAGGGGCGTGGTGGAAAGATGGATGGGTGGAGAAGATTAGGATAAAGATGAAGCGTGTGCTTCGCATTAGTTTGTGAGTGGGGTGAATCATTGCGAGTGAGAAGGAGGGTGAGTGCGCCGGTGAAAAGGCTCCAGCAGCCTTTTCAAACCTGCGTCACTGTTGATGCCTACCAGGAACTCTGCATGGCATGTTGGGAGGAAGGTGGGTCAACTTCATCTCCTCCTCCTCCTCCTCCTCCTCTCCCGCTTCCAGCTCCTCCTCCTCCTCCTCCTCCTCTTCCTCGTCTTCGCCCTCAGAAAAGCTACTTTCCTCGTCCAACTGAAAGCCGTCGTCGGCTGCAAAGCTCTGCAGGAGCCGGCTCACTGCGTGGCCCTTGGCCTGGACGGGAAACAGGAAGTGACATCAGCGGGCAGGAAGCGGCACGCGGTAACACTTCATTGTGCGCACGTATACATGTGGCTGAACCCGTGTGAAAAGCAACCAGAGCCCCTTGTTGTGTGAGACTCACACACACACACACACACACACACACACACACACACACACCAGATAGGATCCATCTGCAGACCCGTTTCAAGGCCGGTCTATTCAAAGATGACTGATGACGGGTTCCTGCTTGTTTATAGGCTTTCTAAAGAAAAGGTGTGTGTGTGTGTGTGTTACTCTACTGTGGTCAATCATTATCTTCATGTGTTTTTGGACGTTCCCTCACAATGAGTCAAGGACTAAAGGAACCCCGAGGCGTCTTTCATTAAGTTGAACTGGCATCTAAACACATACCATAACGACGAGTCCTGTCAACCGTGTTCTACTGGTTTCAAATAGCGTGTTGCCAGGCGTGGCTCCGACGTAAAGGACGGGAAGCGTTTCTTGGTTTCTCAGCCTTCAAAGCTCTTTGACAGCAGAGATTTGTTGTGAATATAATTATACAACCTTTCCAGTCACACCTTTAAAACGGCGATCGCGTCTCACCTTCACCCCCCCCCCCCCCCCGGCCCACCCATGATCATGGAAGAACAAGTACCGGAAATGCACACGGATTGTGTCCCTCTTACACGGATGCTGAGCTTCAGAAGCGCTGCAGCTTCGGCTCCCTGCTCTTAATTAGAACTCCCTATATTGTCCGTTCTTAAGTTTCAGAAGCTTTCGGCAAACCGATGTAGGAGGTGACCACGTGTCACGTACAGGACAGCGCAGAACGAGGCGGGAAAGCAGACGCGTGAATGTGACATGTGAGTGTCGTAAATCACTGCTGTCACGGGCGAATCCGCCCGCTGAACGGCTGCCACCGGCGGAACCGAAATGCTGCAGTGAGGTCAAAAGTCGCCCTCACCTTTCTCAAGCCGCCCTGTCCGGGTGAGCTCTTCCTCGCGGCTTCCTCGCCGGCCCGGTCCGCTCCTCTCGTAGCTCCGTGGTTCCCGCGTCCGCCCCCCGAGCCGCGGCCCGGGGACGCCGCGCCCCAGCTGGGGAGAGGCGCCCTCCGGGTCCCCAGGTGGAGCGGGGGGCCCCTCTCTGCGGCGGCGAGGCTCGGCCTCCGCAGCGCTCGCCTCGCGCCTGAGGGTGAACGAGACATCGTGAGATTAGAGGTGAAAAAAAAATCACGTGACTCGCCTGCAATTGAAAGGTGATCAGTGAAAGATTGGCTGAACTTTGCAGAACTTAAACTTACTCCTGGCTTTCTGGTTCAAGTGCAGCGCGGACGACTGCGATGAAAAAGGCACAATCCCATCAGGGTTCGCAGGAGCTTCTCTGCAGGACGAGCTGATCCTGACGTCACCGGCGCCGTCTGCGCTGGCGTAGCCGCCTTCGTCCCCCTCCTCCTCCTCCTCCTCCTCTTCCTCTTCCTCTGTGGAATCACAACACGGACGTGATCAGTCAGAAGGCTTCGAGTGGTCTACGTGTAAACACTCACTGGATGAGGAGTATTGACAGCGAGCTCTCAATATTCCTCCGGCGTCCGCGGCTCCGAAGCTGTCGGCTAAACCGAAGTCATCGTACGCACCGGGAGACGGGGCGGGCCGGCTGATGGACCGGTTCTCTCTAAGTGGGACATTTGCCGCACAAAAGCTGCACAATCGGGAGCCGCAGTGACGGGATTGAAATGTTGACATTGTGCAGGAATGATTGGCAGCCGGTGCCGCTGACTGGGGGGGGGGGGGGGGGTTGTGTCGGGTGTCGACACGTCTCTGACACACTTGTCACTGAGCCGGCGCTCTCATCAACACTTTGCCCCCCCCCCCACATACCCACCCACCCACACACACACACACACACACACACACGTTCATCCACTGTTTGCTATCGAGGTCCATCGGACCGTCGCGTTCTGGTTCGTTTCATAGCAGAGACGCCTTCAAAGTCCGGAGGAACCGGATTGTCCACTTCTCATCCCCTGAAATCTTGGAGGGGGGGGGGGGGGGGGTCTTGGGTCTCGTCGAGGTGGGCGAGGCGGGGGGGGGGGGGGGGGACCTGGGTGTGAGATTCTGAGCTGGGCCCGGCGGGCTCACGTTACCGGACGGGGGGGGG